>NW_016963448.1:0-516 GCF_001483705.2 Eufriesea mexicana
CGTGGTGAGCTAACTCCCTTGTTTACGTAAGGGGGAAGAATTCCATTGGCCTACTGTAGCCATGGCAATGCTATAGAGTCTGCCTGGAAAATTCAATTTTATTGTCATTTTCGACTAATGTCGTGGTGAGCTAACTCCCTTGTTTACGTAAGGGGGAAGAATTCCATTGGCCTACTGTAGCCATGGCAATGCTATAGAGTCTGCCTGGAAAATTCAATTTTATTGTCATTTTCGACTAATGTCGTGGTGAGCTAACTCCCTTGTTTACGTAAGGGGGAAGAATTCCATTGGCCTACTGTAGCCATGGCAATGCTATAGAGTCTGCCTGGAAAATTCAATTTTATTGTCATTTTCGACTAATGTGGCGAGCTAACTTTCTTTCATAAATAAGGTAGGAAGATTCTATTGGCGTACAATAGCCATTGCAATGTTTTAGAATATGGCTGGAATATACAATTTCATTGACATTTTCTACTAATATCGTTGTGAGCAGACTTTCGTGCATAAATAAGGAGG
>NW_016963449.1:0-467 GCF_001483705.2 Eufriesea mexicana
TAACAGGATATAGATTTTGAATAGACCAATTCTCTGGAGAGTAGGTGGCTGTAGTTGCCATTGTTTGAAGACGTTAGGCGACCTATTCTCCAAGCTATAACTGAATATAGATTTTGAATAGACCCATTCTCTGGCAAGTAGATGTCTGCACTTGCCATTGGATTGAAGGCGGTAGGAGATCTTATCACCAAGCTATGACAGTTTATAGATATTGAATAGACTTATTCTCTGGCAAGTAGATGTCTGCACTTGCCATTGGATTGAAGGCGGTAGGAGATCTTATCACCAAGCTATGACAGTTTATAGATATTGAATAGACTTATTCTCTGGCAAGTAGATGGCTATACTTGCCATTGGTTGAAGGCGTTAATCGATCCTTTCACCAAGCTATATCAGATTATAGATTTTGAATAGACTCAATCTCTGGCAAGTAGATGGCTGTACTTGCCATGGGATTGAAGGCGTTA
>NW_016963450.1:0-507 GCF_001483705.2 Eufriesea mexicana
TAACATATTCTGACCTACCGTAGCCTAACCAAATGCAGCATAACCATACATAAATACGCGATCACTGCTGCTGGCATCCCCAGAGCCAAGCAGAATATATTAGAGCAATGTAGTGCGTAGAAATCCACCGAAGATCAGTGTACAGTGCAAAAGTAACAGAAACCCTAACCAAGCATTCCAAACCTACTCTAACGAAACGTAACATAACTCGACCTAACGTGTCGAGACCCCCATTACTAGCCATCACAGAGACATGCAGAGCATATTAGAGCGCAGTAAAGTAGAGAAATCAATCGGATAGCGGTGAATGGCGCAAAAGTCCAAGCAACTCTATCCCAACGTATCCAAAATTTTCACATGCAAACGTAGCATGAACAAACCTAACGCGCCGAGACGACTGCCGCTGGGCTTCCCAGGGAAAAGCAGAAAATATTAAAAAGCTGCAGAGCGCAGGAATCGGAGGATGGCAGTTTATAGCACAGATGTCTGGACTATCCTATCCTAACC
>NW_016963451.1:0-411 GCF_001483705.2 Eufriesea mexicana
TAGTTTGGGTTGCTTTGGCTTTCTTGCTATACGCAGTTATTCGGTGGGCTCCTGCCCTCCACTTTTCTCTACTCAAATCTACTAGATCCTGGGGAGGCCAGCGATAGTGGTCGCGGGAAGTTTCGTTGAGTTTGGCTACGTTAGGTTAGGTTATGTTAGTTTGGGTTAGGTTCGGATATCTTCGACTTTTCTGCTGTACATTGCGGTTCTATGGATTTCTGCGCAATATTCTCGTCTAATATGTTCTGCTTGGCTCTGTCGAGAGTAACAGTACTCTTGGAGGCAGCTTAGGTTGAGTTTTACTACGTTTGGTATAGTTACGATTTGATAGGTTACGGCAGGTTACGTTTGACTTTTGCGCTATACACATCTACTCAGTGAATTTCTGCGTCCTACTGCGCTCTAATATGT
>NW_016963451.1:1074-2087 GCF_001483705.2 Eufriesea mexicana
GTGTTTTAGTATGTTCTACTCGGCTCTGGGGAGGCCAGCGATAGCGGCCTCGTAGCGTTAGGTTGAAATGGATTGCGTAACTTTATGTTACGTTTGGTTAGGTTAGGATAGGATATCTTCCACTCTTGTGCTATACACTGCTCTTTGGTAGATTTCTGCCCTCTACATTGCTCTACTGCACTCTGCTGGACTCCCGGACCGCCAGCAATGGTGGTCGCGGCACGATAGGTTGAGTCAGAATACGTTCGGTTAGACTAGATTACGTTGCGTTAGGTCTGGGTAGCTTTGACTGTAGTTCTACACACTGCTATTCTGTGGACCTCTGCGCTCTACTGTGCGCTGACACAATCTGCTTGTGTCTGGGGCTCCGTGAACTGTGGTCGCGGCAAGTTAGTTTGGGCTATATTCAGTTCGTTTTGTCTAGGTTTGGCTATGTTTGGTTGGGATACCTTTAACTTTTTCGCTATACACTGCCAGTAGGTTGATTTCAGCGCCCGATACTGCAATGCTGTACTCTGCTTGACTCTCGTGAGGCCACCAGTAGTGTTCGTGGCACTACAGGTTTTGTTGCGTTGCATTTGGTTATGTTACATATTGTAAGGTTAGGGCACCATATCATTGACTTTTGTGCCACACCCTGAAACTCGGTGGACTTTTGTGATTTACTCTGACCTTATGTGCTTTGGTTTGCTCTGGGGAAGCCAGAAAAAGATGCCGCGGCACGTTTGTGCGTGTTATGTCACGTATGGATAGGTTACGTTTGTTTGTCAGGTATGGGTAGCTTTGACTTTTCACCTACACCCAGCGACCGTATGGATCGCGGAGGACTCTACTCATCCAATATGCTTTGCATGGCGATTGGGAGGCCAGCAATCGCGGACCAGGCACGTCAGGCTTAGTTAGTCCACATTTGGTTAGACCAGGTTGGAAGGTGCTTGGTTATGATTTCATCGACTTTGTGCTATACGCTGCTGTTTGGTGGCTTTCTGCGCCCTACTGTGCTCCAGTGTATT
>NW_016963452.1:0-768 GCF_001483705.2 Eufriesea mexicana
TCATGCAGAGAACTTTAGAGCACATTAGAGTGCAGAAGTCGACCGAAAAGCAGTGAATATTACAGCAGTCTAGGTAGTCTACCCAAACCTAGCCATACGTAACACATCCAAACGTAGCCTAACTATACCTAACACGACGGAACCACCATTGCTAGCCTCTAGAGCGACAAGCAGGATGTACTAGGGCACAGTAAAGCGCCGAAACCCACCGCACTGCCGTGAAGAACACAAGAGCCATAGAAACCATGACCTAAGCTGACCTACTATGACATAACCAAAGGCAGCGTAACCCAACATGACGTGCCTAGACCACTCTTACAGGCTTCCGCTGAGACTAGCAGGGCATATTAGATCACAGTAGAGGACAAAAGTACACCGAATAAAAGTGTATGCCGCAAGAGCCTAATCCATTCTATACTAACATGAGCAATCGCAACGTAAGCAAACGTAGCCTTACTCAAACCAACGTGGCGAGACCGCTATTGCTGGCCTCGCCAGAGCGAAGCAGAATATGCCAGAGCACAGCAGATTATGTATATCTACAGTACTGCAGTGTATAGCACGTAGGTAAAAAATATTCTAACCTAACCAGACCAAACCTAACCTAAGCAAACGAAGCATAACCCAGCGTAACGAGCAGCGACCCCGGCTGCTGGTGTCCCTAGAGCCAAGGGGAACATAGTAGAGCACAGTGGATCACAGGATTCCACGGGATAACTCTGTACAGCACGAAGGTCGAAGCAATCCTAATCAAACCGTACCTAACCT
>NW_016963453.1:0-236 GCF_001483705.2 Eufriesea mexicana
TTTCCGCCTTAATTACGCGAGAAATATAGCTCACCACGATATTTGTCAAAAATGTCAATAAAACTGAATTTTCCAGACAGATCCTTCTGCATTGCGGTGGCTGCAGCACTCCAAAAGGATTTTTCCACCTTACGTATGCAAGGAAGATAGCTCACCACGGTATAGGTCGAAAGTGTCAATAAAATTGAATTTTCCTGGACGATTCTATAGCATTGCAATGTCTATAGCACGCCAAT
>NW_016963454.1:0-1750 GCF_001483705.2 Eufriesea mexicana
ATAACCAAACGCGACATAACCAAACGCAACATAACTCAGCCTAACGTGCCGAGATCACCACTGCTGGCCTCCACAAAGGCGAACATAGCATAGTTGAGGAATGTAGAGAGCAGAAATTCACGGAATAGCAGTGTACAGCACAAAAGTCAGAGCCACCACGTCCTAACATAATCAAACGTAACATAACCATACGCAACGTACCTCAGCCTAAAGTGCCGAGAGCACTATAGTTGGCACCCACATAGCGACACAGAATATACTAGAGCTCAGTAGATCGTAGAAATCCACAGAATAGTAGTATATAGCACAAAAGTACAAGCAATTCTAGTCCAACGTATCGTAACCTATCCAAACCGAACGTAGCATAGCTGAAACAAACGTGCCACGGCCTCTATTGCTAGTATACACAGAGATAAGCAGAACACATTAGAGCACATTAGAGGTCAGAAATCTACCGAAGAGCTGTGGATAGCACAATAGTAAAAGCTACCCTATCCTAACCTAACCAAACTAACATGCATAACCAGAGGTAGCATGACTCATCCCAACGTACCGCCACAATCATTCCTGGCGTCTCCGTAGGCAATCAGTCTGTGACAGCGTACTGTAAGGCGCAGAAGACCATAGAATCGCAGTGCATAGCACAATCGTCGAAGCGACCCGTACCTAACATAGTCAAACGTAACATAAGCGAACGTAGCCAGGCTCTACCTATCGCGCCGATAACACTATAGCTTGCCCCCACCCAGATGCAAACAGAATATACTGGAGCAAAGTAGATCGCAGCAATCCAACGCATTGCAGTGTATAGCACTAGGGTAAAAGGTATACCAACCTAACTTTACCAAACATAACGTAACCAAACATAACCGCACTCAGCCTAACGTGCCTAGACCACTATTCATGGACTCCACATTGCTAAGCAGAGCATATTAGAGGAAAGTAGAGCGCAGAAGTCCATACAATGGTATTAATTGGCAGAAACGAAAGAGATATCCAAACCTAACCGATACTAACGTAACCCAACCAAACGTAACGTAAGCACACCTAACGTGACACGGCCACGATTTCAGGCCTCCTCAGGGCCATGCAGGACATATTAAAGCACAGCAGATGGCAGCAATTCGCCGAATAGTTGTTTACAGCAGGAAAGTCAAAGCTATCCTAACTAAACTTAACCTAACCAAACCTAACCAAGCGTAACCTAACTCATGCACACGTTCCACGACCATAATCGCCGGCGTTCACGCAGACAAGCGGAGGATAGCAGAGCAATGCAGATCGAAGTTATCGGCCGAATAGCAGTGTACAGCACAAGTTTCTAAGCTAAGCTAACCAAACCTAACCAAACATAGCCAAGCTGAACTTTACGTAGCTCAACCTGACTTGAAAGGAACAGAGGTGCTAGCCTCGCCAGAGCCATGCAGAGGGAATTAGGGTACAGTAGATCGCAGAAATCCACCGTATAGCAGTGTACAGCACAAAAGTCGAAGCTATCGCGCTATAGCGTAACCAAACGTAACGTAACCAAACTTAGCCTAACCCATCCTAACGTGCCGAGACCACTATTGCTGCCCTCCTCAGAGTAACGCACGACAAATTAGAGGAGACTAGTGCGCAGCAATCCATAGAAACGCAGTGCATGGCACAATAGTTGATGTTACCCTATCCTAACATAACCACACGTTTCATAACCGAACGTAGCCAAGCTCAACTTAACGTGCTGGGTCCACTATTGCTTGCCCCTCCA
>NW_016963455.1:0-261 GCF_001483705.2 Eufriesea mexicana
TGAATTTTCCATCCAGATTCTGTAGCATTGCAATGGCAATAGAACGCCAATAGAATCTTTCCTGCTTACTTATACAAGGAAGATGGCTCACCACGATATTGGTCGAAAATGTCAATGAAAGTGAGTTTTCCAGCAAGATTCTATTCCAGTGCAATGCCGATACCACGCCATTAGAATCAATCCTCCTTATATATGCGTGAAAGCTTACTCACCACGTTATTACCCGAAAATGTCAATAAAATTGATTTTTCCAGCCAGATT
>NW_016963456.1:0-759 GCF_001483705.2 Eufriesea mexicana
AAAAGTGAAAAATATCGTAACCGAACCTGACATAACCCAGGCAAGCGTAGCGTAACCTAGCTAGGTATAACGTGCAAAGAATAACATTGCTGGCCTCCCCAGACACAACCAGTGCGTATTAGAGCAATGTTGAGCGCTGAAGGCCACCAAATAGCTGTGTATATCATAAAAGTCGAATCTACCGAATCCTAACTTAAATAAACGAAGCATAACACAACGTTATCCATCTCAACCTAGCGCGCAGAGACCACTGTTGCAGGCCTCCCTAGAGCCAAGCGTAACATACCAGAGCACAATAGAGTAGAGAAATCCACCGAATAGCAGTGTGTAGCGCAAGCGTCAAAGCCATCCATTCCTAACCAAACCAAACGTGACCTAGCCGAACACAGCCCAACTCAACTATCGTACCATGACCACCATTGCTGGAATCCCCAGAACAAGTCAGAGCACGACTAGAGGACGGTACAGCGCTGAAATACACGGAACAGCAGTGTATAGCATGAAAGTCAATGCTATTTTGACCAAACCTGGCTAAACCTAACCGAACCAAGCGTAACCAAACAACCTAACGTGACGAGGTCATAATTACTGCCCTCCCCAGAGTCGAGCCGAGTATGGTAGAGCACAGTGGAGCGCAGAAGTCCGTCGAATAGCATTCTATGCCATGAAAGCCAAAACTATCCGAACGTAAGCCGTACAAACGTAACCTATCGAAACGAAACCTGACTGAACCTAACGTGCCGAAACCACTGCTGCTGG
>NW_016963457.1:0-468 GCF_001483705.2 Eufriesea mexicana
AAATACGCCGAATAGCAGTGTACAGTACAAATGTCAAAGCCACACTGACCAAGCTTACCCGAACCTAACCAAACTATACGTAACATACCTCAACCAAACGAACAACGACCGATATTGCTGGCCTCCTCAGATTCAAGCAGATGCTATTAGAGCAATGCAGACCAAAGGTATCGACCGGATAGCAGTGTATAGCACAAAAGTCAAGGCTACCGTTTCCTAACCTAACCACGCGTACCCTGACCTAACCAATCGTAATACAACTGAAGCCAACGTGCCGCTACCACTATTGCTGGCATCCCGAGAGCCGAGCGGAGCGTAGAAGAGCAATGTAGGGCGCAGAAACCAACCAAATAGCAGCGTAAAAGAACAAAGTCAAAGCCATCCTAACGAAACGTAACCTAACACAATCCATCGTGCCACGACCGCTATTGCTGATATGCCCAGTGTCGTGCATAGTATAGCAGAGCA
>NW_016963458.1:0-1919 GCF_001483705.2 Eufriesea mexicana
TGAGTACAGCCATCATCACATTACTGCAGCCGCTGCACTGCCTTGATCACTGGTGACGTAAGCTCCAAAGGGACTCTAAAATAATAAATGAATATTAAAGTTATGGCCAGAGGTTTCCACATTTGATGGTACAGTTATGAGAACATCCAGGAACAGAGCATTGTTGCCGTTGGATTAATTCCTTTGATTCATAACATAGATAATACAGCGTTTCTAAAATATCAGAAAGCACAGCCATTGTATCGCGCGACTTTAGAAATTTTCATGGAAGGACTGAGTAGAACCATCACCATATTCCAGGAGCAGCTGTGTTAATCTCCTCACCGATGAATCAAACTCAACAGCGATTCTAGTATAAGCAATGTGTCGTTCAGATATGGCAAAGGATCTTTACAGTAGCCATTACGGCTCATAATACACGAAACAGCGGTGCTCTGTCGCCTCTGTGTTAATCTATTCATTAATGATATAGTTCCGAGGGCAATTCTATAGTGACGACAAAGAGATTCATTCTCTCTCCAGGCATTGACAACTGACATAGCTGGAGTGAGTGTTGCAATCATCACAGTAACGCTGGTGTTGGACTACTTTATTCACTCATGATGTAAATTCCAATCCAATTCCAGAATAGGCGTCGTGAAGTGCGGTTATGGCTAACGACAGCTACATTTGACAATACGGTACTGTGTACAACCACAAACATAGGACTGGAGATGTTGCGCGGATATGTTCAATGATGTTTTAGAATCTATAGTAGTTCTAGAATGACAGAAGGAATGTTCAGTGTCGTTCGAGATATTATCAATTGACACAGCAGTAATTAGTACAGCCATCATCACGTTAAAGCTGAATTTGGACAAGTTTGCCCACTGTTGACGTGAATTCCAAAGCAACCCTGGAATAATCAGTAAACAGTGCGGTTATCGCTAGAGCTGTTTCCAATAGGTAGTACGGCTTCATGTAAATCCACAAATAGAGCACTGTTGCCGTTGCATTAACTGCTCAATGATGATTAGGATTCTATGGCAATTCTATACTGACTGCGGACATGTATACCACCTCTCGAAATATTTTCAACGGACAACACAGTGATAAGTGCATCCATCACCATAGTACTGAATCCGTTGAATAGCATAGTTCACTGATGATGTATATTCCAAAACAAATTTTAGAATAACCATTGTACTGCAAAGTTAAGCATAATCATACCTAAAGCTGACACTACGGCACTTAGTACAGCCGCCAACACGGCACTGTAGCCAGTGCATTAATCTATTCAATGATTATCTCGATTCTCTAGCTATTCCGGAATGACAAAGGAGAGATCCATCATCCCTAGTGGTATTAGCAATAAGCACCACATTACTGAAAGCAGCCGTCGTCCCTGTACATCAACCGTTGGATTAGAGTGTTCGCTGATGATTTAAATTATAAAGAAATTCTGGAATGTCAAAATACATACACATTATCCCTTGAAACGTTAAAAATTTACAACATAGCGCCGAGTACAGACATTATCACAGATAAGTAGCCGTTGGACAACTTTGTTCACTGAGGATACAAGTTCCAATGCAATTCTAGGATATTCAATGTATAATACGGGTATGGCTCGAGATATCTACAATCGACTGTACGTTAGTTAGTGCTTCCTCCATCACAGATCTGTTGCCGTTGGATAAATTTGTTCGCTGTCGATGTGAATTCCAAAGCAAACCCATAGCTATCAATATATAGCACGGTTATATCTGGAGATATTTAAGGTCCCAGTACGGTAGTTGGTACATCCTTCAACAGGTCACTGTTGCCGTTGGATCAACCTGCTCATTGGTGACTTAATTCCACAGTAGTTCTAGAATAAACAATGTATACGACATTCATGGCTAGAAAAATTTAAAGTTGTGAGTACGGTACCTAGTACA
>NW_016963458.1:2774-84943 GCF_001483705.2 Eufriesea mexicana
CTTAAGGTACATTTGTACCTTAATGTAATATCTACAATCTATATTCAATTCATCTTTAACTTTTATAACTATTACCAAGTGTTTATTCTCCATCTCTTCAATAATCCTCATATTTGCATGTCAATGTCACACATACTTCTCTGTTGCTACATATGCTGCCCCTTTCCTGTTTCTTGATTCGACATAATTTGCATTTTCTCTTCTCACTGCCTTCATGCGAACTTCTCCCATTTCTTCATATACCTCAAAATTTACCTCCTTCGTATACCTGAAATTTAACACATTGGCAGTGATCATTGACTTTGACCACTGATATTAATATTTATTTAAATTAGGAATACAACATATCTTTCAATCTCACTGTGTTCTCTATATCTAGTTATTATAGAAGGCCACTATCTAAATTAATCTTATTCCCTTTTGTCTGCCAAAACCATCTCTCTTCTCTAAATCTTTATTTGACCATCAAAGATTTCTATTTAGTATGTCATATTGGTTAGCTGATCTATAATCCAATAGATATATCATACCTTAGATATTTGTATTACTGCTTCAATCTATTCTTGTCATAAAAAACAATTCATGGCATTTAATGGTTCTTCATTGGTAATATTCTACGTCCGATTTATCCTACCGCACAGAATATAGTCTTTTTACAACCAGGCACAGCTATCACTAATAAAAGGTGGAAAAAAAATGGATTATGTATTACACTATTTAATTACAACTGGAGGTTATGTTAATACAAAGACATTCTTTTGCGTGATGCAAGCATACCTTCATGGACATAACAATGTTTCCCACGTTTTTTTGCAATTTTTTTCTCATTTCCCATACACTCTCCTGTTCACTTAGAGAAAGATTAATAAATTACTCAATTTCTTATGAACTTTTATAATTGCGTTCTAAAGGCGTACCTTTGCATATTTGTTGTGTCAGGTAAAGAAACGATTGCTGATTGCCTAATCAAATCCACTGTTTGGACTGAACTTATTAAAGAATGTAGAAAACTTAGAGGAGTTCTTAAGTGCATAAACAGAAGGAAAGAGAATGTGTATCAGTTATTTATGTCGTTTTATTGTTTTATTTATTTCGCCACGTCACGTAATATTAGTATGACCTCCTAGCGCAATCTATGTTCTTTCTACCTAACTCGAGCTTCGTCGTGACGTGAGGGCGGGTGAAACAAAACAATAAAACGGCATGAATAATTATAACATATTTTCCTCCTTTCTTTTTATTCATGTACCAAATTTCAATAATATAGAATAAAGAAAATTTAAAAAATTAAATCAATGATCTAAAATAAATTAATGAGTAAAAATAAATTAATAAGTAAAAATAAATTAATAAATGGAAATAAATTAACAAATAAAAGTAAAGTAATCAATAAAATTAAATTAATAATCAAAATTAATAAACAAAGTTAATAAATTACGTTAACGGAATATTTGACCACGAATTAGTGTTAATGTTATAGATGTAAGGTGGTGATAGAATAACTTGGAAAGATTTTTTGATTCAAGAATCTCTTATTCATCAAATATACATCAAATGGTGCATTATGTATTAGGGAGTCGCTTGAGTAACAACATAAAGTAACTATTCATTCGATTTCACTTTACTGCACTTTTTTTTAAAAAAATCAACACTCGTGATTCTCTGATAGATATATTCCTTTCTTGTTTCAACTTATTACATATCTTAAACTACATAGAGAAACGTTTTTTTGTACTTATAATAATATTACATAGTAAACGCACTAAAACAATAAAAATTAGATCCTTAAGTGTGTATTTTGGAATTTAAAATACCTTATCTTTCCCACAATGCTGCGATTTTGAAGTTACAGGACAAATTCTTCTATATCTATATTTTTATATAGATGTTTCATATTATCTCGTAAATAAAATCATTTGGAGTCCAATTTCATTGATCTCACAAAATTCCCCCATAACAAGATTTATACTATCGATTGAGAATAAATAATTAGAAATAAATGGAATATGAAATGACTTTGCTAAAACGAAATACAAAAAAATATTTATTCGTGGCAAACTGCAACGTTAATAAATAAATAAAATTAACAAACATTCCTATATCATGAACGTATAGACTTTTTAATATACATCAAAAACTCTCCAAATATCACATGCGACTTGAACAAAAGTTAAAAAACATCAAAAAAAGAATAAAATGTTCCTTTCCTAATGATTCCATTCAATATTTCCAGTGCAAGTGCCGTTTTATTATTAATTTGTAATTATACGACGAATTTTGTAATTATATGACAATTTGTTAATATTAAAATTGTTTTTTCAAACAATCTGCTACTGTTATGTTTCATTTATATTACAATTTGGAGTAATATACGAAATAAATTTGTATTTATCACCGTATAATATAAACATAAGAAACATACTTATAATTCTTGCCAATTAATCATTTCAATTTAAAACACTTAGAAATTGTAATTTGAAATTTTTATATGATGTTTCGTCCCGCGTTTCAAAAACGCAGGAAGACGATTTAATTTTTCAACGAACTGCTCTGATTCGCGTAAAAATGGCAAAAATGGTAAAAATTATAGAATAAAAGTCCTTCATTTTGTTTCTTAACCTCATTTCTCCATCTTTTAACCTTCATTATGCGATTCTATCGATGTAATTATAAGATTATAACAAATTAAAATATTTGAAATTAAACATAAGTTTTATGCTTTAGTTTTAACCCCTTTACGAGTACGATCGTGCATGTTCGGCTGAAAGACTTGCGAAAACAATATTGCACAAGTATAACACGCGTACTGAGAAGAAAAATCCAAGATTACGCGAGTAAAATTGGAAAGTAATTCAACGACGGATACGATATTTACGATAAACGTTT
This sequence comes from Eufriesea mexicana, assembly GCF_001483705.2. NCBI lineage: Eukaryota > Metazoa > Arthropoda > Insecta > Hymenoptera > Apidae > Eufriesea > Eufriesea mexicana. The sequence continues at coordinate 5,661 of NW_016963458.1, forward strand.
GTCGAAGATACGAGCCGTGGTGGCGCTAGTGACTTAAACGGAAAATCATCTTAAGAATGCCGAAACGCTTACTCGTGAAAGAGTTGAACTGAAATTCGAAAGTAGACAGATGGATTGTTACCCTGATTTCGCAAATCGACTTATGGGGGCCATTATGCTGTGTCAAATTACCGCCAATAGCTGTTCGGCTAATTTCAATATTCGCATCGAAGTATTTCTTCTTTTAAATTATCCTCTTACAATCTCGTAGCAACTAAATCTAAATTATCTTCGTCTTCATTGTACTTTTTCATCAGCCTTCAACTATCGTCCGGCGGCAAGGAAACACAGTGACTTAAAATCAGGGGAGAAAGAACGACTTCTAATTGTCTCTGCCCCGAGTTACTATCTCGCTCACTTCAAAATCGCCGTTTCGACTCGTTTCGATAATATCGTGAAAAATAAATACGTTGCGTTCCGCATGATGATCGCTCGCTTTACCAAAAAATCCCGAATCGAACGAAAAAACGTCATCTTCGATTCAATCGATTCTCTTTTCGTTTGGCTAAATTTTGAAAGGTGACAACGACAAGATCGGCATCGTGCCAGGCGCTTCTCCTGAATTTTTTAATGTTTTCTTCATTTTTTACGAAATAAACGCGCGAGAGACGAAAGAAACGCGACTCGATGGCAACGTTACGAAAAGTACAACGTCCCATCGTCGTCGTCGCGTGATCTTTTCCCTTTTCCTCCCCTTTCCCCGCTGTTCCTTCACCATTCTCGTAATCCTAGCATATCGTCGCTTTTTCGATCGTTCTCGTGTCGTCTTTTTATTTAAATTTTATTTTTTAATTTTATCTCTTTCTCCCCGGTTTCGGAATACGCCTAGAACGATGCGATCCGAAAAAATGGCGTACTCGTCGTACCGATAATATAAAACATGAACGTGATTGCCTGGTTTGAATTACGAAGAATGAACGTGATACGCGTTAGTCGCGGATTACAATTTACCGTATTTATTTTGTGACCAGTCCGGCGATTCGTTCATCATCCACCGTAATCATCTGGACAGTGACCAACGATGATCAGGGCTCAAAACGAATCGGTTTTCGTCTACGGCTCTTCTTTCGTTTTCTCCATTTTCATTCTCCGTTTTTCTTTTACATATTTTTTTGTTTCTCCCTATAATTATCACTGCCCGGAGAGAATAGTTTCGACGATTAAACGTATTACCTTACGATCGGGTTTCACATCGTTTTACATATTTTTACCATTTTTTCTTATTATTATTACATCTGCGGTCACGTGTCGCACGGTGTTTTTCGATAAAATCGAAATTTTTCGGTTTAAAATTCGGGAATTCATTCAGCGCGTTACTTCGTTATTCACGATAAGAATACGTATATACAATTAATCATCATAAGTGGTTTTGTGTCAGTCGTTATTGAGCAGGACGTTATACTGATCCGACATTGTGCTATGATAACGGACAAATCAACGAGAATGAGCAAAACGGAAGGACAGCGTAAAACGACGATAAAATTAGTACAACGCTCTTGTCATCTTTTTTTTTCTTTTTTCAAACTCGGCCGTTTCGCGCGCGCGCGCGAAATTCAAACGGCGCTTAACGCTCTTCGAGTCGTTTTCATTCGCTCTTCGAGTCGTTTTCATTCGTTCTTCCCTTTTCTCCCGTCTGATTCCCTTCTTCTTTTTCTTTTTTTTTTCTTTCCTCTCCTTTTCTCCCTTTAATTATCGGTCTTATTTATCCTCTCTTATATCGTTCCTCTGATCTAAAAGTTTACGATCGAAGCATCGAACTATCAGCGACGAATCGATGGCGGGTCGAAGAAACGAACAACGTAAAATCGGAAACAGCAAAAAGATTCGTTCGATAACTTCCTCTATTGATTTTCCCGTTAAAGGGAACCTATTGTGCCTTACTTAGAGATATCCGCGAGAAACGAAATTCGTAGCATCCAACGAACGAAAGAAACGAACGGACAGAATACTCGTTAGATCTACTATAAAATATATGCATATATTATATATATAGAGAGAGGGAGAGACCACGCCCGATGGAAGAGTTCGCATTTGCGCGTCAACATGGCGGGGCTTCAAACGATACAACAATCAAAACGAAGCACGCACAGATAAACTAAAATCGTTTCAATCTCATCCCCATTTATTTTTCCCCTCCTTACCTCCTTTCCTTTCGCATTCCTCGCAACGCACTTGTATTTTTTTGTTTCTTTTTTTTTCTTTTTTTCTTTTATCGTTTTCTATTTTTTTCCGTTTTCATCCCTTTCTCCTTCCCCTTTCCTTTTTTTTTCCTTTTTTTTTTCTTCAGGAGTTTCGACTTCGCAAATACACTTGCTCGGAAATAAAGTTTCTACGCTCCGTGTGTCCCGGTGAATCGTAATCTCGCTCGATCCACTCGGTTCAGTCCATTTTCGTATATTTTTTTTTTTTTACTTTTTTTTCCATTTTTTTTTCTTTACGGTTTTTCTTTCCATCTATATAATTCACATTGAACAATATCCTCAGTCTCGACTGGTCAATGAGCAATACATTAGAGATCCCGAAGATCTCGAAAAAGTCCAAAGGAGAGCAACGTATGCGAGAGAGAGAGTGTGTGTGTGTTCTTCGTCGCGTGTGATACTATCGCCTCGATCGATAATTAATATCTAAATGTATATCTCTCGTGATAATGCGATTTTTTTTTCCTCGTAATATCGGCTAATTGTCCCCTTGAGAACGTCGTTTTTCTCTTTTACGTCTTTTTCTTTTTTTTCTCTTTTTTCGTCCTTTTGTAATTTTTCTTCTTCTCTTCGTCTCTTTTGGTTCACCTCGAGTCAATGTTAATCATCGGGTTAAATAGTATGCTTAACATTGACTCGTTAATTCCGTTTAGACTGAGGATTTTTATACACAGGAATCATTGTTGCATTAACGATTTACTTTTCAATTATATTACGTTATATTATTTATAAATTTATTCGCATGTAGTTCGTTAACAGGCCGTGGCTATACAGGGCCCACTACATTGATTTTCATTTTGTGGCACGCGGTCTTCCGAATATGTTACAGGTGTGTGTATGTGTGTATAATAATATGTATACGGTCGCATAAGAGCTTATATCCTTACACCATTTTCGTTTTCTTTATGTATATATATATTCATTTATATATAATATACTTCCTCGACTACTTCCTACCGTACCGAGCGTTGTTATTTCGTTGCGCTTTCCTTGGTCTTTTATATGGTCATCGAACTTCAGGCACGGATTATTGAAAAGTCTTCTGTCGAAGTACACTTTGTTCTCCATTACTTCTACCAATTCCCCGTTCTCTCCTCTGCTCTCCAATACCCAGCCCTTCTGTACTTCTCAAAACACAAGCGTACGAGCCTTCGAACGAACCCGAGCATCCCCTGCGTCGTCCTCGCACTCCTCGAGATCACGTTAGAGGGCATCGACGGTACGCCCTATCCCTTGCGCTCTTCCCGAATAGAATTATCACGCGAATTACACACGACGCACCATAGAAAAATGATCGCGACGCAGGGTACGCGGTCCGTCCGATTGGCCAGCGACAGACTTTGAAGTTTCGCGTTGCACGCGGACCGACTTCCGGTCGCGTACACTTGTCCCATCTCGCAGCTTCATCCACGGTGACTAGACACGCGGTGACGAAGACGCAACGATGCCGTTTGTCGGTCGTTTCGTCTATTCCTGCGTCTGAATGCCATCGTCACCCTGGACCAGATAGCTGTACCAGTAGCCCAGATTGAATATCAGAAACACGAGAGGGAAAGCGATACGCGAGACGAAATCGATGCCCGCGGTACCTTTATCCCGGCAGACGAACCAACGGCGCGGTAAAAGACCCCAGCATATCCTCTCGGTACGTGGAAGCGGAAGTCGTTGAAAATGGCGGCTGCTTTGGGGTGGTGGTATCGATCGGACAGTCGCCGTGGGTAATGACGGGGTTGCTCTGCGAGACGTGGAGGGCGAGGGCGACGACGAGGGCGAGGGCGAGGGTGAGGGCGAGGATCTCGCAGGGCTTTTGCAAGAGTGCCGTGTACTCCTTGGTGAATATCGACAGCTATCCGCGACGTTGCGCAACGGAGAGACAGATGCTAATCTTGGTTGCTGCGACTGATGCATGTGGTAACGATGATGGTGTTTGTGTCTCGATGGTGCCGGCGGTGGTGGCGGCAGCGGCGGCTGTTCTTGTTCGTGTTCGTGTTCATGTTGCTGCTGCTGCTGCTGCTGCTGCGGCTGTTGCTGTTGCTGTTGTTGCTGCGGCTTTTGCTGCTGCAGGTGTTGTTGTGGCTGTTGCAGAGTAGTGTGTTGGTGACCGTGATGGTGGAGTCGACATTGGCACGACAGTGGAGGTTTTTGGTGATGGTGATGGTGGTGGTGGTGGTGGTGACGAGATCGTGAACGATGATGAGGTTTAATAGTGTGAGAATGTTGGGAATGGCCGCGAGCCACGTTCCTTGTTCCAAGCGCTTCCTCGTCGATATTTACTCGTCCCCCTCCTCCTGTCGAAACAGGTACGCGCACCAGTACATGAGGTTGAAGAAAGCGAATACGATGGGGAAGAATATCCGTGAAATGACGTCGATGCGCTTGGACCTCGTTGGGAACTTGGACAGCCACGACCTGCAGCAGTTTTTTTTTCGTGGTTGCATATGTAAATCGCAGTTCTGCATCCTATCTGACATGGTATCGTCCGGCTGTCGGACCAGAGGTTTCTGAAAAAAATTATCACGACGTCCGGGTATTAGTCGCGCGTCATTTTCTGCCAATCTATTTTTTACTTTCACAGCGTCTTTTTCTTTCTCTTTTCTTTTTCTTTTTCTCTTTTCTTATTTTATTTTTTTCTATAAATATATATTGGAAAAAGAAATACTACTTTTTGGAAGTTTCCTTTCACAGTGACTCATTCACGCGTTGCAGGATTAATTTTTCTTCCCGATTTTTACTCGAAAGACGTGAAGAAGCTCGTTCTGCTTTGTGGCAACGCGTCAACGAATCACTGTACAGGAACAAGGAACGATATATATTTTTCCCTGAGTAATAGTGACATTTCGAAAGGAAGATCGCATTTAATTATCGAGAATATTCGATCGTAATAGAAATGGAAAGAACATTTAGAGTTAACTGTTGTGCAATTTTTTGGCCAAAGTGTTTGCTATTTTCTCGTATCTCCCGTTCGATTTGCATCGTAGCGCATCGTAGTTTGGTTTCCGATATTCGTGAAACGTATCGCGACAAAACGTGGACAACGGTCAGAGATGCCGAAAGAGTAATCTAAATCACGAGTGGAGAATATTTCCTCTATAGATTTCTTCCTGAACGGATGATCTAAGATCGTATAAATATCATGCAAATGGTACTCTGGTGGTCTACGCGCACATCCAACTTTGATCAACGATGATTGGAAAAGTTAACTCGAACGAAAATATTACATACTCGCTTTAAGAAATCTTTCTGTATTTACTCTCGATCGTTAAATAAATTCTCATTGAACAAATTGACAAGTATCTTTGCAAGTGTATGAAAATGGACATTTTTCTTTCTGATACGATGTAACGACAACTTTTAACTAGCTAGATAATGTAGCAGGCATTTGTTGTAAAAATATAATGTTCATTACCATTAAACTATAGCACGTAATATATCTCTAAAATCCTCAATTATTTACCAAACGCTGAAAGTCACATTACTGAATGTAAAATCAAATTAAATATAAAATACTAGACTTTAAATGAATTATTTACCTGTAGAGAATGTTGAAGTGATCCATCATATCCGGTCTAGCAGTTTACAATAATAAAAGTAAAATAATAGAATAAATGTACGTTATGACAGCTAGGTCAGAATTTCTCAATGTTACGCGCTTCAGGCGACTATATTGTTATAAACAAAAAAAAAAAAAATTTTATAACGTATTACGATTAATGCTCTATGCTTTATGAAACACCTTACAAGTAGCTAATAAAGTACAGAATAATTACCAAACAAATGAAAAGAAGCTTAAGATTGAAAAATCTCGTTTCTCTAATAGTCGCTTAAGAATCAGGAAGAGTCCAACAAAGATCCCAACACGCGATAATTAAAATTGCAAAAAAATAATCGTAAAAGCAGCCACGAATATTGCTATTACGAAAAGATGTAACAAAGAATATAGCAATTGAGAACTCGAATTTAAGAAAGATAAATAAAGAAGAAAAATGGAGACGTATGAGACTACGTTACTTATAGATTCTGAATTATTATTTTTAATTAGGAATCGGAAGAAGGAGTTCATCAGAAAGGGACCAAGACATATCGATGTCTAGCATCGCGTGTATAGAACGTTAATAACGTGGAATTACTTAAGGATCGTGGAATTACCTCCCTCTTCGAGGATCAATTTTTGTTGCATACACTCGAGGATAAGAGGCATGGGATATTTCATCTAGATCGGAGAGCAGAAGGGAAAATGGTGGGAAGGAAAGAGGCGTTAAAAGAAGCACTTAAGGTGCAACGAACATTGAACGGGTGTAATATCGTTGGATACTGACCATAACGAAATTCGACGTGTTATCTGGTTCGATTTGATCAGAAGGCAGATCCATCGAGCTGGGTTGTTCCGTTTCAGACGGTGAAAACTTTTTCTCTATATTATCTCTGTGCATATCGCTCCGAGATGCATAATTCACTAGGGCAAATTCGAGGAGAGCGCCGAATACGAAAGTCAAGCACACGCCTGTCCAAATATCGATAGCCTTTGTATAAGAGACTGGTGGCAGTGAGGCATTTATTCCTGACGTCTGCGTGGCCATCGTCAACAAGGTGGTCACACCTAATTTCGATAATCACCGATATGGATTAACGAATTCCCAAAGTCCCAAAATTCACGCAACAAACAATTTTGATAGGAAGCACAGGTTATTAAATTGTAGATATTGCTCAACAATGAAGACGCGTTGTTCCTTCCCATCCATTTTTGCTAACCTTGAACTGTCAGCTGCCTTTCTTTTTCCTTGACAACACTTTGAATCTTGCGTGAATTTTGGGACACGCTATAAATCAAATCACGGATATTATAATTGACGGAATTAAAATCGAAATTAAAACAGGCAATTTTAACTTGAAGTTTACCCAGTGAAACTCGAGCTGGTACAGCACTTTGATCGAGCCAGAACGATACCCAGGATACAATGACAAGCATGCAGCAGGGAATGTAGATTTGAATAAGATAGTAACTGAATTCTCTCTTGAACAGCAAGTCAACCTTCAGGCAGCTGTACTCGCCTACAAATTTTACAGATCTCTTGTTAACATTACATATAGCTAGCTAAATGAGAGTAATGAAATTAGAGAGAAGAAGGATCTCACTGACCAGTATTTGTCTTGCTGTTGCAATAATCGGTAAGAAATTTCTCCAACGTGAACCGAGGCAGGTGTAGGTTTTTAACAACTTGAACAGGATCTCCTTCCTTCCATAGGAAAACCAAATCATCGGTTGTCCAACCATCTGGAAAAATGAAATCCCCTGGTTAACTTGTCTCTCTTCGCGAATTACTTGGATCGTTCAGAAAATGCTTAAAGTTGGTCCAGTGACAGAAACGTTAGCAAGAATTACAGAATGGGAGAGAAAGTTTCAGTGATCTACGGCTAAGTTTGAAATCTATACGGGATACGTATGGTGTAAAAATCTAATACTCACAGCTTGCCATACGTAGTGAGCAAATTTGTCGATCCAAGGGATACAATTTTAAATTCATCGGGCATGATAACGTTAAAGATATCCTGAAACGTGAAACACAAGGATGTTTTAGTATTCCAAAGGCAGCTGTAAAGTTACATCTATTTCTTCGAGTACATTGGTATTAATCATAATTACCGTATACTGTATAGAACGGAACCTTTGGGGAAAATACGAATGTATACATTCGGCATAATAATGTTGTGAAAATGACCTTCCTTCTCGTTCGCAAAGAACAGATCTGGCATCCAAACGCGACTCGCATCCGTTAATGTTAAATACTTTAGACGACCTGCAATTTTAAACGTGTAATAGAATGGAAGTGAGATGAAAATCTTTAGAAACGGTGAGACGGAACAAATGAAAAATTCTTCGTACCTCCAAAATCATTAAATTCTAATCGTTCGTCCAGCCATTGTTCCCGGAATGTTAACTGTACAGAGTACTCCTGCAGAGAGAAACAAATGGGAATGATTTAATCGCATGAATCGTGACCGTGTAAAGATGAATAGCAAATAAATTATGCTCGGAATGATCGTTATTATAAATAACTGCGTGTATTTGTGTTTTATATAAATATCATCTTTTCCGTAATTTTGATTTTCTGATAATAAAAAAATTCGAGGATTTTTGACGGATTTTTTTGTAGAATAATTCGATCTTTAAGGGGTTAATTTAACGAAGCCTCGTATGACTAATTTTCGTCGATATTTTAATTATTCTTTCCTACGTCGGCTATGAAATCTCTATGCCACTTTCTAGTCGTGAAATTAATCTACGGAAATCAACGAGTAGGGAAAATTAATCGAATTAATACAGCGAAAATAAATCATTTACGCAAATAATTGACAATTCGTGGTAATTAACAAATTTAAAGGCCAACAGAACAAAACAAATTATATAATCTTCGTTTCATATACGAAGAAAATTGGCCGAAGGAACAGATGTACGTAAAAAAGAAAATGAAATCTATCGGCCATTACTTTGGTCGTCGAAATTAATTTACTGACCTGGTTAACGTCCATAATAAACTCGAATGTTAATTTCATTTTTCACAAGTTCGCTACTTTAACTTCAAGCACTCGAGCAAAGTTCGTATAATTGATCAATGTTTCCTATTTCTAATCGAATTCTCTTTAAGAAGGGAGGAAATAAAACGTGTACGGGGTCAGTAATTAAGATCGTCGTCTCAGAGTGTTCGAAAATGGCCGAGAAAACTGAACTCGAAATTTTCAGGACCGATCAGGAGTGAGATCCCGTCGATCCCAGCGAGAAAATTACAAAACGAAGGAAGAAAAAGCAAAAGAAGAAACAGAACGAAATCTCTCTAGAAGAGAGTGAGCAAAGACGCCATATTGGCACCTTCGCAACCCCGTGACATCCTATATACCTACTCGGAAGTACCGAGGTACCTCGTGAGACCCTTTAACGCTCCACAGCCACTCGACGGTCCATCTTCCGTCTCGAATTCGATTTTCTTCTTGCCGATCAAAGAATCCGAAATTTTCTCGCTGCTCGGTAGCCAAGCTATCTTTTCACGCGGACACGTGCAGCTTTAAAAAGCTCTTTCTCCGAGGCACCGGAAGGATAAGGGCCGGCGAGAGACGTGGAAGAAGAAGAAGAAGAAGAAGAAGAAGAAGAGAAAAGGCGGAAGAAGAAAAAAGATTAACCCTGGACGGTTTTAGAGGTCGTTTCGTCAGCAAAGAGCACTTCTGCTCCGACGACGAAAGGTCGTGGTAAATTTTTCCTTTTTTTTTCCTCGTCCCTCTCTCTCTCTCTCTCTTCTTTTTTGACCACGGAGCGTTAAAGAATCAAGGCCGCGTGGATATCTTGCTGGAATGAAAAGTCTCGTTGCCGAGAAAAGGGGTAGCAGGGGCAAGAGGGCGGGGGTGGACGAACAAACAATGATGTTCAAGTATAGTTGTATACACCGCGTCTGAAGCAAATGTAAGAGGCATGCAACGAAGCAACATCGAAGCTAACTACGTAACTACCAGTGGTTCCAGCTAGAGACAGAGTAACTACGGTATCTATATACACATATACGTCCCGGAACTATCGATAGAATAGAGAGAGATATGTGTATATACACGTGTATGTATCGTATGTACATTGCAAGTGAACAATCGCATGCATGCTTGGCTCACAGTTTCACTTTTTCCCGGCTGGACCTGTCCACGTCCACGGCGTCCTGTTTTACTTAGTTTCTATTTTCTCACTCTCGTTTCACTAGCTTTCCTATCTTACTCGGAAGGGGGGTTAGAAGGCGTCCAAAATATTCTCGTTTCGCAGCTCTATCGTTACACGATATCGCTTCTCTCGCATTTTCCGCACGCTTTCGTTCGTTCTTGGCAGCGTATGCTCGGATTGGCCGATTCGAACGGAAATTAAAACCTAGACCCGATCCTTTCCTGTTTCTCCTCTCGTCACACCTTTCTTCCTTCTTTCTCCGTTTTCTGCTATCTGTTCCTATCTCTTTTCTATCGTTCTTTGGTCGCCTCTCGGGTCGAGTTCGACCCGTTCGTTATAGTTAACGGTCTATCGTGTTTTCGCTTAGCTTTCTCTGTTTTCTCGCTCGTTTCTCGGTGATTAATTCCTGGTAGCGAACACTTACCATTATCCGCGAGAGTTTCTGAAAATTGAGCAACATGTCGCAAAGGAGGAACCACAAACCTCCCGACGATTTTCGTTCTTTTCTCTCATTTACTCGCTCCTCGCGTGACTCTCTCGTCGTACGAATATGCATGGTTGTGTGTCGGTGAGTCGGGGGGACAAAAAGCTTATCTCGTGCGCAAAATACACGCGAAGATCGCAGGAGCATCGCGATCGTGGAAAAATCTCACCCTCCGGTATCGAGCACCGAGTCGATTTTAAAAAACGATCATCCCCCACGTGTATCGCGGTACTTTTTTACAGAGTACCGTGAAAATACGTATTTCGTTCGCTCTATTTATTTCGTTTAAAAACATCTGCAGGGTATTCCACGAGGCAGTAGAAAAAGCGTTTAAAAAATCGCAAACACACGGAATTGCTTTTACTCATGGAACTCCTGTTTCCGGTACGTGTAATAATCGTACAGGTTTTTTCGACGGGTTTCGTTGGGAATATTTCGCGTAGATGTATCAAAAATCAAAACTATTTCGATTCTTCCAGTATACATATAGATTGGAAAAACATTGATAACCAATAGTCAAGTGAAATATATACGTGCATATATATTTCTTTTTCTCCTATGGCGAGTCGTTTCGGTCCCAAAAATTTCGCTGGAAATTTCCGAAAAAAGAAAAAAGGAAAGAATGGGTTATTCTCCATCCTTCATCGTGCTTTCTATCGATCCTTCCGAGATTAAAGAAACTCTCTCGTTTCGATACGTATCAATCGATTCTCCTTCTTCGCAATCGTCACTCGGTCTGTATATGTGTGTACGTGTGTGGAAAATAAACAGGCGATACGGTTCCTTGTTCGCAGACGATACTTAATTATTCAATCCTCCGATCGATCTGACGTTACAAAAGTGGTATATCTTGCAAGCTCGTTCAGCCGACTCGCTTTCGCTTTCGTGAATACATTACGCGCAAGTGGTACGAGTCAGCCAATAATCCGACACCCTCCTTCCAGAATTCCCGTTTCGCAGACGTTTCGACGTTAGAACGGTGGTGAAAGTGTTGAAATCGAGCGATTCCACGCAGGTCGTAGGGAATCGTGGAAAATCGTGCAAAGTGATTTACGATTCGCTTCATTCCGCGTCGCAAGTCCGTGTAACGGCGAATTCTCCACGCTTTTGCGACTCAGGAAGCCAAGTGATCGAGGGACCAACGTTGGCTCTGCGCGGAAGAGAGACCGTTCCGATGCAACGGTGATTAATCAACGTCGATTGGACGCGTCGACGTCGACGACGAATCAACAACGCCGGAGGAAAAAGAGAAATGGCCGTTTCGACGGGAAATTGCCGCATTTTCCGAGTGCGTCGCAATAGCGAATGCAAGCTCTGCGAACCTAACGCACAGCGTGCCGTCTGTAACGCAGTACCTTCCTACGTTTCGCTATCATAGACTGGAAGACATTTCTCTCGTAGCAGCTATGCGTGACAGAAAACAGAATTCGAACGAAAAGAAGGTGAGAGAAAAGAAAAAGAAAGGGTGAAACAAGGAGAAAAAAGTAGACGATGAACGATGTTGAAAGAATAAAAGGAAGATCGTCTGGCTGAAAGGGGGTACTCGCATACCACGTCGTCCTTTTAAACGACGAGAATCCATCGTTTCTGGACATAGTCTAGATCCCATAACCACGAGCTAAAGCATATTCGCGTGATTTGCCTGTCGAATGTCTCTTTCCTCGGTGTAAACAGAGAGAGAACGGTGTAATTTTCTCACGAAGATTATGTTTATTCATCGTGTTTTTTTGCTCCAATTGCTGCCACGTGTCGCTTCGTACAAACTTGGGATTCACACGGGTTTGGATGCATCGTCGAGACCTAATCTCAGTTTTCCTTCGTAGGGAACATCCGATGAACTTGTGAAATCATGAATCGCTTGATGATGATGCGTGTTTACGATTCTCGAAGATGTGAAGTTGGGTATCGATATCCTGAACGATATCGCGGGATGTGCGAGGAAGAAAAGCGCAGAGAACGTTCTCCGGGATTAATATCGGACTTAATCTTCAGAATATTATCATCCTCTGGAAAATGTATTTCAAAGATTGTTCCAGGGAGGATATTAACTCCGCGAACTATTCTACGGAGAATATTACTTTTCGATGATCAATTATCGAAATATAATTTCCAGAGAATAGTGGAACGCGATAAGTTGTTCGTGTATTAGAAAATGGTACTAAGCGATAATTAGCGATTTTAATATTCGCAGAAGATTCGCGTGCCTTTCTTTGACATAAGGGATCTTTGTGGTACACATGCGATTCTTGCAAAAATAATTTGTTAATGGGTTAATGCTAATTTCTGTCATCGCAAACTTCTTTCCTCGAGATCCCACGATATCTCGCGTGGATCGTGACGTAAGTAGGTCCTCCATTTTGGAGATCTCGCGAATGACACGATTTTCGGTCGAATATGAAGGTTTGCCTACCGATGAATACCGACAAATACCGATGAATACCGAGGAATATCGATAAATACCGATAAATACCGATCGACGGCTTGATGAGATTCGATTCGGGTCCTCGGGGATTTTTCCCGACGATTCGTGTTCTCGTGGCGAATGGACGACAGCGAAACACGGACAGACAGACAGAGAACAGAGGCAGGTAAGAGGAGACACGGGTGTAAAGACAGACGAATGGACCAGGAGGACGGGCTACCCTCTGGGACACAGAGCCCTGTTCATAAGTATCGGGACACTGATGGAATAGGAGGTAAACCTGAAAAATCATTAGGAAATTATTAGAATCTTGAAAAATTCGCTTTTCTCGAATTTTATATCGAGTTTACAGAACCGTCACGTATAACAAGATCAAACGTTATCCTCATCCATATCCTCCATATCACTGCTTTCATCGATTTCGCTGTTTCTCAGAAATATTCTAGGTTTTCTATTATACTTGTAGTCATTCCATTCCACGCATGCTGCAGACTCCACAGGTTAGATTCAGACTTTGGACAGAGTTCTCGAAGTTTCGTGATCTTTCAATGGGGTTTAGAACAGGATTATAAGAGCCGCGAAGTGTGTGAGTTCTGCAGATAAATCTTTGGGAAAGTTTCACTAGCGTTTCGATACGAAATCCACAGCTTGCCGCGCTGCTTGGACCGACTATCGCGTTCTGCATGAAGCCAGTAAATAGACGTCCTAATACTTATGAACGAGGGTACATATATATTATACACCACCGACAGAAAGTTTGGAAGCAGTACAATTCTCTTTTGATTATCCCCGATGCTAATTGGAAACGGTATCTTACGATCCAACGAAGCAAGATACGTCGAGTTTAATTCTACCTCTTCTCGCATCGGCGTTCGTGATAAATTTGCCCGAAAAATAAGCATAGCCGAGGAACCTTCGGATTAGTGGTTGATAAAGTATACTCCGTACAATCCGATAAGACAATGAAACGGTAGAGCACAGTCGCGTAATTATCTCCGTTCGCCATCTCGCGTTCGTGGCTCGCGTTGCAACAAAGAATCGCAGGTCTCGAAATCCTTTCCGGCACTTCGAAACTTTTCGTCGGTAGCGTACAACGTAACATGCAATTTTAGAATAAAAAAAGGAAAAAAAAAGATGCGAAAAAAGATAGAGACAAGTATGCACGATCCGTGTCATATTCAGTCACAATGGTTCTTCGTCGTCTCGAGACATATGCACTCACGCGCGAAAGTATTCGAACGTTCGCGTTTATTACGTTCAACAGTTGAGGTATACAGGTCGAATTGAAACGTTTAAAACGATACAGAGCAACGTATAGTAGGAGAGAAACGTCCACGTTGTGTGAGTAAAATTGAAAAATGATCCGGCGCGATATACGTTGGTTAGAGTACATTCGTTGGAGTTACAGGTCGTGGTGGCGCTAGTGAGTTCGGTAGAAAATTCTTATCTTTTACTTAACGGTACTCTCGACTGACATCGCGCTGCTTTCGAATGGAACCTGCTTGCGATTAATCGCAAAGCTTATAACTTTGATAGCTTTTTAATTTTATTGGCATAATCCTCGAACCTTCTTCTCGGTTGCTAAACGCATCGTTATTGCTCTGAATGTTTCAATTCAACGCGTATATGTGACACGTTGAGCGTATATGAATCTTCGAACACTTTCATGTACGAGTGTACGTGTCGATAATGGCGGCGGTGGCCGCTTCGATATCGTATAATTGCTTCCGTTCCATCATGCTCTGCGACGCGACGATTAGAGAAGCTGGAGGCCGAAAGATTGAATCAGGTTTGAAAAAAAGACCACTCTCGGACTTGCATGATGAAGTCGATTTTTATCATTCATTTCATCGTCACCTTTAGACTCAACCGCGTGTTTGCGATGTTAAGGAGCAGTTTGCAGGCCGAGAGATGTTATCGACCACTTTCTCTTCGGAGTCGAAAGTCATTAAATCTTTGCACGTCTTATACCCGGCTGCAACCGTGCCAAGCGTTCGCGTATACGTTATTCGTCGTTATACCGGGCTGGAAAATCGGCAAACACGGTCGCGATATTTATTTACGATAGATATTGGAACGGAATGCGAGAACCTAACGACGCGTGAACTCAAGGAGCGTAGGATGCACGAGCATCGATAGCGTTGGGGGGTTGTTTCCAGACACGGGAGAATATATCTTTGGGAAGAATTCGCGGAGCAAAGTCGGAAGAAAATACCGACGAAGCGAATAAAATTGAAGGCAGAACGATTTGTGGAAAAACATTCGCGGAAGTGGAGTAAGACGTGAGAATATTCTTGAATGCAAATAAAAAAAAGCATTTGTGAGACACAGATAGTACTTTGTGAAGCATTGGTGATAGTGTAAGCATTTGTGAATAACCTCGTGAATAACAGATATTTACAAGAAAAATGAAATTTGCGAATATTCGGGGGAGAAGATATCCGCGAGCTAAATCAAATTTACGAATATTTTTGAAAAAATAAAATTCGCGATAATTCGCAAAGATCGGTTTTCGAAGAGTAGGAAATTCTGAAAAAGCTATTCGAGAATTAAGTAAAATCCTGATCGATATAGGAGTCATACGCGCGTTACAAGTTGCACTTTCAAACGTCCCATTCTTTCATTTTCGTCTATTTCTAACTCGACGTTCCTTTATTTAAAACGTACCGACGAATGTGCGAATGATAGCTCGTTATCACGTGACCATTGGTTATCAATTCCTCGTCTGCTTAGCCCTAATCCTTTCCTCTTAAACAAAAAGCATCCGTTACGTTAACAACTCGTTGCAATTTCTCTGGTTGCGATAGGTGAAACCGCAATGCAAAAGCAACACACGGCAAAACAGTGTATAATATTAATTACGAACATCACTAGAGCTGGAATAAGACGATCGTTTGAAACTTCCCGACACTAGTGTCGTCAAATTGAACAATCAAGGTGCACCCTTCGTTTCGAACATGTTCCCGACAACAAGGACACACGCAAGGCTCGAGAATCGGACGGACAAAATGACAGATGCAGATCATGATATCGACGATTCCAAGTGTTCCGCAACGATTGCTCTGTCCAGGCTCTAGTAATCACACAGAAAAAGGGGAAATTAAGACAGAAAGAGAAAAGAAAGTGGAAAGAAGTAGGAAAGAAAGAAAAAGAAAGTATAGAGGGTGGCGTAAAAGAGGGGTGATTAAAGGAGCTTCGACTTTCGACTCTCGACTTCGACTGCCTGCGTACGAAGGATCGTATTCTTGCGTTGGAAGCTGGATCGACATTCTTTTTACCGTGACCCTCGAGATCTCGCACGAAGGGTGAAAAGAACAGAACGAGGGGATGGAGCTTGGAGAGAATTCGTCCTTAAGATAATACAGCCCATCAAGAGATATTCCTCGACGAGTGCCGACTTTCCACGCTCTTGTTCCGAAAGTTTCAAGTGATATCTCCTCAAACGATATTTCGGTAGAAAAGCTCGTTTCTTTGGCCGTTCTTCGGTAATCGATAGCAGGCTGTGTCTCGCGTAGGGCTGTCCAAGTGGACGTAAAGGCGAGCTTTCGGCGAAAACTCTGTACTTGCAGCAATTACACGACGGTTAGTCGGACAGAACGAAAACACTCCTGTTAGCAAATGAAATTCACTCAGGCACATTTTGCAAGGGAATCACGAGCCGAGAACAGCGAACGAAAATGCCAGACAATCTCACAGACATTCATATCCGAAGTACTCTGGATCCACACTGCTCCGGAGATATCTTTCTGGGCCGATATTATCTCGAGCGAATTATGCTCGTGGAAGGAGTCCGACTGACTAGTCCGAGAATTAAACGGAGGGACGAGAGGGGAAGAAAAAAGTAGAAAGAAAAAGTACATGACAGGGGATCGAGTATTACCGATTAGGTTCGACACGATCGCTCGCACGCATGATCGAAAGGGATGAAAAGAAGGTCAAACAAGAAAGCAATCCACGGGTCGAGTCTATATCTTATGCATCGTTTCATTGATTTTTCATTATCCGTCGCGCCTCTGTTTTCTTGGGCCCTCTAGCAAAAAGATTCCAACAAGGCACAGACGTGGTTGCAACGACCAGCATAGTCAAAAAATCGAACGTTCCGAAACAATCAAATATACGAATATACGTGTACACGTGTGGATACACGCGTATATCCGTGTGTGATCGTACACCGATCGCACAGATGTACACGTGCACGCATACGTGCATACGTATGTTATAGTAAATATATATATATATATTTATGTATATATATTAACATGACAGTCAACGACATCGAGAAAAATCAACGAGGTGCGACTGATAGCACACATCCAACTGTTAGCGCGGCTTATCCATCGTGTATATATTTATATGTATGTATCACTTGCGAAGCTGCACCCCACATACGTATATATATATACACACCACACGTAATACAAATACAAGTACAAACAAGTGCAAGTCTTACGGCATCATATACACGTGACGTTAAATATTAATAGATATACACAATGTGTGGATATTCAGATTGGTATATATAGGCCTTTTGTTGAGATGATTGACTTAGATTGCACTCACCATCTTATAATCATCTATTTTGCTGATAGAGCGGATTAAGAAGTTGACCATCACATTTGTCGGCTCATCTAATACGTCGACCGGAACAGAACAAAACAAATCGATTAATTAAAAATCAGTTACCGTGCTACCGAGATTTGCATGGATTTATTTTTTTTTTTTTGCATTTTATTTTTTTTTTTTTCTTTGGTTTTTGGTTCTTTTGATTCGTAATTCGGTCACTGCTTGCCGGGATAAACCTTTTTATTTTCATTTGCGTGGAAGAGCTGTATGTGAGTGAAGAAGGGAATGGTAGTCTCTGGGATCGTGACTAGGAGGAATTTTCTTTGACTCTTTGACTTCGTCTTCTTTCTCTTTTTTTCTACGGAAAAGTTCGTGGGAAAAGTTTCCTCGAAACGGTTTCCAGTATCGATCGGTGCAGCTAAAATGAGGCCGGAGAAATCTTTTCTTCTTTTCGACCAGTTCTAACGAGTCGTCGTGATCGCTTGCCCGTTAAGTATCGTTCCTCCGATGGTGTACGACAGGCAGATGACTATGAAATGCCATGGGAGTGTGATCTGTGCGCGTGAAAACATCCAAGCTAGCTAATGCTCCACGATGAGGCGTTTCGTAATGCGATGGGAATCGAATTGCAAAGTAAACGGTGAGGTTATGTTGTGCGACGGCTCGCCACCATCTTGCGGCACACGCAATCATGGCGACTCCCGATACCCGAGGTATACCGGCGTACTACGAATTTTTAAAATTCTCCCAAACTTCTCACGAACGATCTTTCTATACTTTACGCGATAAATAAACGGATTTCTTTGAGAAATAGAAGAATAGAAAAGTTTGGAAAAATGATAAAGAATCGCAGTTCAAGGGATTGTCTTTTGGGTGAAATATATACATTTTAGATGAATGCTAATGGTTTTAATGGAATGATCGAGATGTGGTTATTTTTTGTATTAATTCACGCTTCTGTGGAGAAACGTTGACTCTTTTCACGTAACGTTACTTATCAATTAGGCGTTAACGATGTGGATTCTTCTTGGATCAATGGTCCACGGTTCCACTTTAGATTACCGTATCTGAATTAGCCGAGTTAGTATCGTGCATTGCTTAAATCTTTCGAACAAATTTCTTTCTCCTGTAATAGAAATGGCAGCGGTTAAAATCACAGTCTGAATGAAAGTGGCAACTCTTACGTCTATTGAATTTTGAAATAGTCTTTACTACGTTTGCTATCGCGATCGATCGATCGAGTCTAGCGTCGTCCCATAGATAAAGTACTTCGCAAAGTCCAATCGTGATAAGAGACGAAAACACGATCGCAGTCGCACGTTGAAGATCGGGGGATACCCGGATTGTTAGGTACAATGACAATCGAAAACGGCAACGAGTTGCAATCGATAGCAAACACGAAGATCGCTATTCTCTACGATTGCTACGAACAAAAAAGATCATTGTCCAATTGTAAGCAGTAACATTCTTTCAGCGACGATGTGCAGCTTATCTGAAAGGATGGTAAACGAGTCGAAGTCGAAACAAAAGGAAAAATCTCTTGACAATGGATGATGGACTGAACTCTTGTGAAGGTACTCGATATATAGCTCGTGAGGAATGAGATGAAAATGATCGCTTCGTATCTTTCAAGCAGCTTCCAGACGGTGATAGCGAACGATCCTTGCTTCGTTGTTTCTGTTGCAGGTCATAGAGAAACGAAGGAGAACCATTGGAATCGTCAAAAGTATCGCGATTCGTTTCTCCAAACAAATTTTCTACGGCCTTCTAAAATTCTGTGCCGAATGCTTCCGCTGGCAAGAAATTTGCCACGGGGACACGAGGAAGGGTAAATATAAAAGCTCGTACGCGTATCCAACAGATTTCTCACGCGGTGTCGGAGTAGCTCGAAACATAGTAAAAATCGTGTAACGAGGGGTAACGCGAAAAAGATACGGAAAAGAATGCAGAAAAATGTAACA
This sequence comes from Eufriesea mexicana, assembly GCF_001483705.2. Lineage (NCBI taxonomy): Eukaryota > Metazoa > Arthropoda > Insecta > Hymenoptera > Apidae > Eufriesea > Eufriesea mexicana. The sequence goes on from NW_016963458.1 coordinate 25,021, forward strand.
AGAGAAAGCATCGTAAAAATGGTAAAACGTTTTGAAAATCGTTCAACGGGCGAAAGGTTTAATCCATGGTAAACTGCTTCATGGCGACACGAGACCTCTCTGCCACGACTTCGTTTCCACCGTAACCATCGTCGTTTCGTCGTTCGTTTGTCGAAATTCGCATACTTTAAACTCTGCAGACGCCATTTCGCAGAAATCGGTAGGTTCGATTAATGTTATACATTCTTAATACCTATCTCCATAATTTTCGCCTTCTTTCCTTGATAAATGATTTAAAATTGTACAAACATCTGTACAACATGCTACGCATGCCCCGTCATCGTTTAATCCCTTACTGCATTATGCTTCTTTCCTCTTTCGTTCCTTCTTTTCCCTTGATACAAATTTTCCCTCGTTAAACTTCAGTTTAGACAGCAAAACGATTGGAGAGTAGCTTGAAGACTGACAAAGACATGATTTCCTTGCTACTGCTAGGCTACAGCGAGCGAGGAAATTGAGTTTGTCAGATTCGAAGTAGAAATTTAATTTTATACACGTATATATTTTTTAATGTCGTGAGAATCGGGATTATAAGAAAATCGTATCGGAAGTTGATCAGATAAAATATTCGCGATTATAATTTCGGTATTAAACGTATTTACAGTATCGATCAACGGGTGATTAAAAGAAATAAGTTCTTCTACGTGGGCGAGACATAAATATCGTTATTCGATCGTAAAGACTGGTCGTAAGTAATAGCCGAAGCATCGTAAGTTCTACAAAATTGATATAAGACGGGTAGAAAAATGGCAATTCTGCGATTACAAACTGCGACGTGAAAAGAAAAAGTAGTGAAAAGAAGAATTACGATTTCGATAAGAAAATGGAGGAAAAAGAAAGAGGACAAAGAGGCTAATCGTTCTACGCAGACAGATCGTGAGAAAAGACATGCGAGAAATAAAAAAGGAATGACTCACCAGTTGAACGGATCTCGCAGTTTGAAGGAAAAGTATTCAGCTCTACTGCTATAGCACGTAGAAGACGAAATTCAAAAACTACGAAATATCTGTCGAAACAATTACGATTATTATAAAGAACGTAAAAGTGGCTAAAAGTCCGATCTAATCGTGGCGGTTGTAAGTAGAAATGAAAAAAAGCATCGTAAGCCAAAGTTGGGAAATATTTCTTGCAAGTGTCGAAAAACGGCTGTATCGTCGAAAAATCGTGGCAAAATTCTGGGAACATCCCAGCACCCCGATTCTCAGGCCCGAAAAATCGTCGTAGTCGACACCTTCGAGCGTGCTTTCCAAAAAATCCTGCGAAAAGCGGCGTAAAAGCGTAAATCAGCCCCGAAAGAGCGAACGAATGGCGAAACGGAAGCCACAAACGTCAAAGTGTCTGATAAACGGGAAAATTGTGTAAACTTTTCGTAAAAGAAGCTGTCTAACGGGAGAAGAGACAGGAACGACAACGATATTTTAGAAATAACGTAACAGCGACACGAACGCTCGTCAAGCGTTCCCGTTGAACGAAAATACTGGTGAAAACACCCATAGATTCGGCAAGAAATGTAAAAAGACGCATCTGTGTGCGGGAAACCGAGGAACGATCTTCGCGAACTAATAAAAACGCGTGTAATTATTTATGCAATAAGGGATCAAAGATGTAAGTTCTCGGCAGCCGTTGTAAATATAATCACGAGTGCGATATACAATAACAAAAGGGTTAATAAAACGAGTAAAGAATCGAACAAGAAATTCGAGGTGTTCGTAATATCGTTAATACGTGTGTGAGTATGCGGTGGCGCTGCCGGTCGCGCGGCCATTTTGTTCGCGCTTGAACGGACCACGCGTGAACGTGATTTAAAAAGGGGAAAAAGAAACGAATGCGAACGTGAAAAAAAACGTCAAGTTTCATTAAATCATCTACGACACAATAGCGTGTGAGCGACAGTAAGTATGTGGTGTGGTCTTCTTTTTTTTTCTTTTTTAAATTACGCGCAGCACGACGATATTTGCCAATTATTAATTCAGATAGTAATTTAAGTAAAATAAAAACGCGCGTTGTTAATACCTACGAAAAATTTCAATATTTGAAGCGAAAGTATCATTTTGTTGCTATCATTGACGTCATTGTCGATTACGACGTTATTATTAACAATGCTTTTTTTTATATTTTTGATCCATATTTTCTCGTGTTAATTTTTGCTCTTTTTATCTCTTTTTTATTGATTTTAGTTTAGAAAAATTGTAGTCGTGCTGTTCGTAACAGTCGAGTTTCTCTTAGGCATACAAAATATATGCTTGCTTAATATAACATACGAGATAGTATAACAGTGGAATTAAAAAAGTTCATGATAGTGGGCCTTAAATACACACGAGAGAGCCTGGTACACAACACAAAGAGAAACAACACAGAGAGGTAAAGAGAAAACGTGTAACGTGTAACGTGTGTTTCTTCGTCTCTTTTCCTTCAATTTCCCATTTCCTTTTGGCTTATGTACTTATATATATGTGTATCTTTTTTCTTTCTTGCGAGACAAAGAGCAGCGTTATGTAGAATACTATGTAGCGAATTAACAGTGAACACATATGTATATAATACATTTAATATGATACATTAATATGTATGTATTATCATACAAACACATAGTACGTGATATTCATTGCACGTCTAGCTACTATTCTCTGGACAACTAGAATATAGATTTTCCGGGATTCTAGTACGACTAAACGTTCAATGTCTATCCGCATACTATCCGATTACCATACAGAACGCTCGTGAAAAGTGACTTTAGAGGATTTCAACTATAAAACTGCGAAAAATCGGTGTCAGACCATGTACTATTGCATACTAAAAGGATCGAAAAATTCTCGTCTATCGTATCACTGAATAACACTTCGATCGTAGAAAGAACTTTTTTCCAGGCTATTCGTATAATTAATCATCGTCATCGATTAATCCACGACCAACTTGGAAATTTCCTGAAAATTCTACAAATTTTCTGCAAACACGCGGGACACGGAGCAAAGTTTTCTCTTTTCATTCTTTCATTTCGTTTTCTTTTCTTTTCTTTTTCGCTTTCTTTTTACGAGAACAGTAGGTTGGAAATTCGGAAAAAAAGGAAACGGTTTACTTCAAGTTCGTTCTTAGAAGAAAAGTGAGGCTACTAGTCGGAAATCGTGCGAATATTTGGAAAACGGCGAACAATTATCAATTCCATAATTGTTGGGTAATTCTATCTAACGGATTCGACTTCTATGTGTAGATATACATACATATATACAGGGTGTTCCCGAATAATGCGTAAAAGCGAGCTGGGGATCGTTCCTTACGAAAAAATCAAAATTTTTTCGATTTCGGCTTCTTTTTCGAGATAATCAAATTCGAAAATCCACTTACGACTAGCAACAAGATACGATTCGTCCACCGACGTATAGTGTCTATCGTGTTCGTGAACAATGTTTACAGGACATTTACGAATTACCGCGTTCAGGAAAGAATGAAAATGTATTTCGTTAACTTTATTATTAATTACAAAATTGCTGAAGTCAATTGCCTCGTTAAATTGCAGGCGTATGAACTCTAGGTAATGTTTTCACTCTTCGTACTTTCAAATGCATGATTAATACGTTGTATCGATTCATCCCGACTCTGAAGCTCTGCTATAAACTTCTTCTTTGATATGACCCCACGAATAAAAATCAAGAGGTGTAAGGTCAGGCGATCTCGGAGGCCGGGCAATTCTTCCTCCACGACTAATCCAACATTGATAAGTCTCTTTGAAAATGTTTCTCACTCCTCGGGTGAAGCGTGGCAGAATGCCATCGTGTTGGAAAATGACTCGCTGCCGAACAGAATAAGCCACTTCGACTAATAATCTTGGCAGTTCTTCGCGCAGAAAATGTAAATAAGATTCTCCTGTTGAATTACATGGCATGCGACAAGAAATATGGGCCAATCGTCGTGTAATCGTCGAGTATTCCAGCCCAAACAGTGACACCGAATCTCTCTTGAAAATGTGCTCATAAGTGCGTATTAGGAACGTTATCACACCACCTCTAGCGAATTTTGCTTCGTCCGAGCATAAAATTTGACAGAATTTGTGGATTGTCGTATTATTGAATTATTCAATGAGAAAAAGCCATTCGCGATGTGCAATCTCGTTCTCTTCGTGCTTGCATTTCGAGTTAAACGGTTCGGATATATTATCGCGGAATGTCCGATAGATTGTAGTCACACAAGTGTTGTATCGCGAGGATAACTTGTACTCTCGTAAACTGAGTCTAGGATCGTTATCAATGTCTTCTAGAACGTGATTTTCGATAGAACTTCGCTGACGACACACGATCACGTCGCTGTGGTTAGAAAGAACCATTTTCCAAAAAACTTCTTTGTATCGTTCTCCAATCGGGAACCCTCCGATTAGGATATAGCACCTTGTAATACCGAATGACAGCGGATAAATTTCCGTTACAGACTCCCAAAGCTCGGATCATACCAACGTATCCCAGATTCGTGTAAGTCATCCTGGTAAACTATCGAAAACTGAGTGTTGAAGTACAGATAATTCCAGAAGCATACCAACAGAATGGTGAAACATTGTTCACGAACACGATAGACAATATACATCGGTGGGCGAATCGTACTTGGTCGTAAGTGGAAATAACACGAAGCGAATTTTCAAACTAGATTATCTCGAAAAGGAAGTCGAAATCGAAAAAATTTTGCTGCTTTTTAATTTTCTTGCTTTTTAATAAGGACCCACCTCCAGCTCGTGTCACACCTACGTGTTATTCGGGAGCACCCTGTATGTATATATGTACATGAATATATATGTATATATCGATCTCTGTATTTATAATACATACAGATTGTACAATTACGAAAACACATAGTAGCGTGTATAATATATATATATATATATATATATTTAATAAGTACGTGTAGGCGTGTGTTTGTGATTTTTCGGGGCATTTGATTTTTTTTTTTTAAAGCGAACAATTATCAATTCCATAATTGTTGGGTAATTCTATCTAACGGATTCGACTTCTATGTGTAGATATACATACATATATACAGGGTGTTCCCGAATAATGCGTAAAAGCGAGCTGGGGATCGTTCCTTACGAAAAAATCAAAATTTTTTCGATTTCGGCTTCTTTTTCGAGATAATCAAATTCGAAAATCCACTTACGACTAGCAACAAGATACGATTCGTCCACCGACGTATAGTGTCTATCGTGTTCGTGAACAATGTTTACAGGACATTTACGAATTACCGCGTTCAGGAAAGAATGAAAATGTATTTCGTTAACTTTATTATTAATTACAAAATTGCTGAAGTCAATTGCCTCGTTAAATTGCAGGCGTATGAACTCTAGGTAATGTTTTCACTCTTCGTACTTTCAAATGCATGATTAATACGTTGTATCGATTCATCCCGACTCTGAAGCTCTGCTATAAACTTCTTCTTTGATATGACCCCACGAATAAAAATCAAGAGGTGTAAGGTCAGGCGATCTCGGAGGCCGGGCAATTCTTCCTCCACGACTAATCCAACATTGATAAGTCTCTTTGAAAATGTTTCTCACTCCTCGGGTGAAGCGTGGCAGAATGCCATCGTGTTGGAAAATGACTCGCTGCCGAACAGAATAAGCCACTTCGACTAATAATCTTGGCAGTTCTTCGCGCAGAAAATGTAAATAAGATTCTCCTGTTGAATTACATGGCATGCGACAAGAAATATGGGCCAATCGTCGTGTAATCGTCGAGTATTCCAGCCCAAACAGTGACACCGAATCTCTCTTGAAAATGTGCTCATAAGTGCGTATTAGGAACGTTATCACACCACCTCTAGCGAATTTTGCTTCGTCCGAGCATAAAATTTGACAGAATTTGTGGATTGTCGTATTATTGAATTATTCAATGAGAAAAAGCCATTCGCGATGTGCAATCTCGTTCTCTTCGTGCTTGCATTTCGAGTTAAACGGTTCGGATATATTATCGCGGAATGTCCGATAGATTGTAGTCACACAAGTGTTGTATCGCGAGGATAACTTGTACTCTCGTAAACTGAGTCTAGGATCGTTATCAATGTCTTCTAGAACGTGATTTTCGATAGAACTTCGCTGACGACACACGATCACGTCGCTGTGGTTAGAAAGAACCATTTTCCAAAAAACTTCTTTGTATCGTTCTCCAATCGGGAACCCTCCGATTAGGATATAGCACCTTGTAATACCGAATGACAGCGGATAAATTTCCGTTACAGACTCCCAAAGCTCGGATCATACCAACGTATCCCAGATTCGTGTAAGTCATCCTGGTAAACTATCGAAAACTGAGTGTTGAAGTACAGATAATTCCAGAAGCATACCAACAGAATGGTGAAACATTGTTCACGAACACGATAGACAATATACATCGGTGGGCGAATCGTACTTGGTCGTAAGTGGAAATAACACGAAGCGAATTTTCAAACTAGATTATCTCGAAAAGGAAGTCGAAATCGAAAAAATTTTGCTGCTTTTTAATTTTCTTGCTTTTTAATAAGGACCCACCTCCAGCTCGTGTCACACCTACGTGTTATTCGGGAGCACCCTGTATGTATATATGTACATGAATATATATGTATATATCGATCTCTGTATTTATAATACATACAGATTGTACAATTACGAAAACACATAGTAGCGTGTATAATATATATATATATATATATATATTTAATAAGTACGTGTAGGCGTGTGTTTGTGATTTTTCGGGGCATTTGATTTTTTTTTTTTAACTTACCATAGTAACGTCATCTATTTTTGAGATACTTCGAACAAATATGTTGACGCGTACAATCGCGGGCCCATCTAACATAGCAAACAGAATAAATAAAATTAATCAATCGTTGAGTAATATGAAACACATCGAGGGGGTGTAATGAAAAAGAAAGAAACGCTTCTCGAGTTTTCAACGCTTTCGATTAACGAGAAAGACTATTTTCTTTTTCTCTGTTTCTCTATTTTCTTTCAGTGGTGATCGTTTAACGTTCCCGCCAATCATAGGCATCTCGTTTGTCTATTTTTCTTCCTTAAGCGATCTCCCTTCGTAAAGGGTGATCCGTTCTTTGGTCATTTCCGCTGGGAACCACGAACGGGAAAAAAATATTAAAGAAAGATGGCCGTGAAGAATCGAAATTCCCGAGGCAAAGGAAGGGCAAAGACAAAAATCGAGACCGATCCTCTTCGAAGGGGTTTCGTTGGGCGTGCCGGGGCCGAGAAGAAAATGGAAATGGAAACTGAAACGATCGACGCAGAAACTTCTTGAAATTTTTCGAAATTCTTCGGAACTTTTCGGAACTTGTCGCCTGGACTTGCAAGGATTAAAAATATACCTTTAGATTTTGCCAACGTTTCTTTAGACAATGTCACGAGTATCGTAGAAGCTGGGTGTATACAATTCGCTCGAGCTCAAGATCATTTCCTAAGAGTAGATCAAAATATCTTCGTTTCTTAAAGGAACCTGTTTAAACGGGTCAAAGATTATTTTTCAATTGCATTCAAATTACTTTCTCCGTAATTATCGAATTATCGTGATAACGAACCTGTCACGCGTTATTCTAATGAACAACTTCGAGGAATCAAGTTGAACTGATCAATGTATGAAGCAGACTAGTGAAACGGTATCACGCAGATTTACCATTGAAAATAAAAAAAGAAAAAGAATAGTATCGAAGGGGCAAGAAGAAAAGAAGACAAAATATGAAAAGAAAAAAGAGCGAAGGTTCCATATACACATATATATCATTTACGGGTTTTCGAGTCACGGTTTTCACCATAAAAATTGAAAGCAACAGCATGATTACCATATTGAAATCACAAGTGAAATAGATGGAGAACATACACGCAAACATACGCGCAACACATTGTCTTCGTCGCAATTTAATTCGTTAATTCGAAGAGGCTCTCTTCTCCTGTTCAAATGCGTCAGACTTACGCAAAGCAATTCTGTGCAATTACTTTGCGTAATTAGAATGGCGACACAGGGTAACATCGATCGCCCATACGAGCGTGAAACAGAAAGGAAATCGACATCGTTTCTTCCCTGTTTTGTCTCTTTCTTTTCAATTTTCGGAAATATTTACACGAGCGCAGGCTATCTTGCGAGGACCCATGGAAATTTCGTTAAATATTTCGAAAAATGAATCGTATGCGTGCATCTGGCATAACGAGTCTCGTCTGTGTTACATCGTCGCATATTCAACAATTTATTTAACAGTCAATTGTTGATTGGACGTGCTAAGCGTATCGTCCTGAGCCATACAGAGTGTTTGCGTTACATTCCGCCCTACATGAACCAGGACAAGACGTCGGACACGTTGTTCCTGTGGTAAGTGTCAAGCATTCGCTATCCTTACTTCGCAAGGTTCGATTGACACTCTATAGATTTACGGGTTGAGAAAGCGATCGAAAAAGAATGAGAAAAGAAATGCGAAAGAAATGGACAAAAGAGAACGAAAAAGGAACGAAAAGACGATCTTGCTTGCATTTTAAAGCGAAACGCAGAGCTACCGAATGATCGTCGAAATGGATCCGGTAAATTAATCCCTTCAACGTCAGGATCAACTATCCTTCCCATCCAAGACGTTTCTTTAACGTGTATGCTTTTTGGAAATCATTGCACAGGGATTGCAAGAAGCGTCTTTGGCTTTGTGTTCAGCGTTGTGGAAATTTAAAGAGGGTTGTCGCGAAAGACTTCTGCACAGTCTTCCAAAGTTGCAAGAGTTTAACCTTCTTATCCTTTCCTTCGTCGAACGCAATCACGACGTGCCAACTCTCGTCGATTAACACGTCGATCAATGTCACGAATCGATCTCCTTAATCGCCTTCGATCCTCAAGTCTCGACAGCTTCGCACTTCCACGAGTAATCGAGTAAAACGATCACGAGTAAAACGAGCGGAAGAAACAATCTTCGCGGATTTCTCGTCGTGCGAGGAGTGCAACCGGCAGACACGCATGCGCGGGGATGCGAGAACATGGCGACCGTGGTCTCCGAAATGGCGGAAGCCGGTTGCCATGACGATAATGCCGGGACGCGTAGGCAACTCTCGCCTAGCATAGACCCTGATCAGCACCGCTTTCAACGAATTATTTCATCGTCTATACTCACATCGTCTGACACGTTGAAAAGGTAGAACAAGTAAAACGTTTCCAATTATCATTCGTGAACGCAATTAACGTGGCAAGATGTCGCTAAGTCGTCAAGCGCTATGAAGAACTACCAGAACGGGGATGTAAAATTGGAGGAAACCTATGAGACCAAAAGTAAAACATAAAACGCTCTGTCAATGTTTATTAGAAATCTTTTTCCTTCCACTTTACTTCCTCTTTCTCCGTTTTCCTTTCTTATCGTCCTCACCCTCCCCTTCTTTGTCTCTTCGTTTTTTCTCTCTCTCATTCTCTCTCACTCTCTCTCTCTCTTTTTACCCCATCGTTTTCTTCGTCCCTCTGCAACGTCTGTGCTCCTATGTAGCGTATAAACGTGTATGTACATACGTGAACATAGAAGCTAGAATGCCACATGCCTGTATCTATGCTAGAGATGCTAATTGGTTTGTGTGAGATTAGTAGTTCTAAATTAAGGAGAGTCATGTATACATAGATGAAAAAAGCAACGGATATTAACAGTATCTTGGTTGTGTGATAAAAGTGGGGTCAGGGTTGGGGGTGGGTGAGGCTGGAATCAACAAAGTACAGACGAGTTCGACGGGACAGACAGACTTTTAACTAGAGTCTACGACGGGGGTCTATGGTGACGTGTTTCGCGACAGTGTTCCCAGATCGAAGGATTTAATGTCAGGAAAACGACCCTCGATATCTAGAAACGTGGTATACTATTGATCGTGAGAGAAAGTTCGAATTAATTACAGGACGTCTGGGAAGGTTCTCGTTGCTCTTCGATTACTAAACGGTGACTTTAACTAAAAAAAGGGAAAAAAAAGATGCTAAAGATCGTTAAAAAAAAAAAAGAAGAAAAAATTGGACGACCTTTTGTTAGCTCGGTCCCAGTTCAAACTTCCCTTTACCATCGATCGTGTGATCCGTCAATGCGGTTCTAGCACGAGGGCAGAAACTTCGACAGAGATCTCGTACGAATTTCTAAGAAAATGATCTCTTTCGAACGCGGCGGAAAAATTCGTATAAAATTCTTCGTATACAATCTCGAATCGAGACGTTCCCATAAAAATTCTCATTGAATCTGGTATCACTGGCAAGAGACGGATGGTGTTGATACAACAATGAATGGTAACGGAGAAGGGACAAGATGCTAGACTGCTGCCATTGCTGTTGTTGCCCGTTCGCGTTGGTGCTGAGGCCTTGTTCAAAGATCTTTTCTCTTTTTTTCTTTTTCTTTTTCCGTCCTTTATCTTAAATCGATTATCGAGGCTCTAAAACCTACATTGCGCCTACTGTTATCATTGCAAGCAACAGAAAAATAAGGAAACAGTACCCGCCAAGAGAGAAATGGCATTGCACCGCTTTGTAAAGATTTTTGGATTGGTTTAATGTATACTTACCATCTTGATGTCACTAATTGTCGCAATGCTTCGCACAAACAGGTTTACCCGGACAATGGCCGGCCCATCTAAGGGCAAAAACAATAGAGCCCCCTTTTAGTCAGTAAATTTTTTTCGTGTCTTACAATACTCTACTGGAATAGTTTGTTTTTTAATTTATTTTAGTTATGTATATATATAGATATTGTTGTTTCTTTCAAGTTATTCTCGTTTATAGATATCTATTCTTTTTCTTCAGTGTTCTTTACTGTTTCTTTTTTCGTGGTTGCCTACGAGTCGACGAGTGGCCGTGTATTTTCTCTTTTCACGAGGATTATTCGGGTAACGGGGATAAAATTGAGGGAAATCGTGAGAATATTAAATTCTTTTCGAATTTCTTCTTCGCGTGGTCTTCGAGTTATTTCTTCTACACGATCGTTCGAACATCGAACGGATCAAGGATTTATTTAGTTCTGGGATAGACAGTCGTTCGATACGTGCTAAATTCTCAGGGCAAGTGGTACTTTGAGGGTAACGACACACACACACGTAGTGGACATATAACTTATCACGAGCTAGTCTTCTCTGGTATTTATTAAGAAAGTAGGTGTGCTCTTGTAAGAATTTGAGAAAAGTACACGGTGTGAAAGGTCTCTAACATTAGGGACAAGATGTCTAAAAGCAACGTTTGAAGGCTATGGGCAAAGTGCTGTGACGGGTTATTCGAATCGAGGTACGTCACACAAAAGCCAAAAGAGATTTGGTAATTAGGTTGTCACATTTAGAATAGAAGATTTTCCAACTATGCAGGGTGTTCCATGAAACTTTAACGAGGTAGCTTCGAATAGAAAGTGTCGATGCAATGGCTGCTGAAAGTTTCCAATCGTTTTATACAAATAAAAATATCTGCTTAATATTGCATTACTATACTAAACTGTTTGTAAAAAGAATTTTGTTAATATATAAATTAAATACAGATAAAGACACAGATTTTCGAAAAGCTCTCAAAAACCATTGAGTGGAGAAAAATTCTCGACCCAAGTTAGTTGTTTATACGTTATATTTCAAATATTTAAAAGATCTATGAAACACCCTGTAGGTACGTGTAACTACTACAAAGTACAAGTGTGTAATCATCTCTCCCTAGTTTCTATAATTGCATTAACATACACATATACGAGACGAACCCAATAAAACATTTTATTTAATTAACGTATCGCATTAATTCCGATAATTCCTCGTATTTATGTCCCAAAATAGCATCGCCATCTTACCTGCACACGTAATTCGTCAAACCCAATAAATTCATCTGTCTTTCCTTCTCGTTTCGCTTCTTTGGATACAGCACGAGAAGCAATCGCGTAAAAATGATTAACAAACAAACGTTTTGTCACAAAGACACAGCCAAAACGAATCTCCCCCTGTTTCTAATTAGAAACTCGCCCGTGGTGGTGAATTGGTGCGGGCCAAAAAGAAATAGAGCTGCTATGTAAATACGCTGTCCGATGGTAAAGAGAAAGAAAGGGCAATGGTACATCTAAAAATGGTAAAAAACCTCGTGACAACATGAGCCTCGAGGCGGCAACGAAGTCGACAGTAATTATCGACGATATACTGTACCTCCCCTGACCTATCGAACAATGGGAATTCGCGGTCCAATTTTCCTAGACGTTCAATGCCATTGTCTAATATTCTGCACTGCACGGATCACGCTTTTGACACATAATTAGGACCAATCGAGCTTGGTACGGAAGTCCAGCTCGATCCGGTTGTCGGAAAATTCCGAGGGGGGGAGATCGCGAAGAGGAAGACGCCGAAGAACAGTCGAAGAATAAAATGGCGAACCTGAATATCGACACTCGCGTAATTCGTAGCTCATCGACGAGCACTCGGCTCGATTCGACCAATTCGTGAAACCGATAGACTCGCAATGTCCCGATCGTACGGACGAGAAACGAAAATATAGGAATAAACGTCGAATAAGTCGATCGAAGATTTAACCACGATTCGACGTTGCACACGATGCACTGAATTATTGAACCGACAATAAGGAGGACTGGAAAGAGGAATTTCATTAGCAATGAAGTACTCGACAGAGGTAGTACACGGTTCTACGAGCACGTTGGCAGAAACATTAGAGAAGGAGAAAGAATAATAATAAAGACAAGACAGGAGAGTCTTCTACGGATACTATGTATGCATGTCGCATCTGCGAATAGAAGTACGTCTTGTCTACGTTTCCATCCACTTCCTTGCATCGCAAAGTGAAAAAGAGAGAAAAAAAGGAAACCTTCGCTTCCAACCGAAGTGGCACCATCCCTTCTTTTCTCAGCACGGTAGCATCATACCCCACCCCCATCACCCCTTTCCTTGCCCATCCCTGTCATCATCTTCATCTTTAATATCTCCAGCGGGAAATTTCGTGAATTATCACCTTGCGGTACGCTACCTTGCCGTTTAGGCTCGACTTGGAAAAATAAATCAGCGTGTCGATAACTTGCAACTGATCTCTCATCTTGTTCTGCCAGATAAGCAAAAGCTGAGTGAGTTACATGTGTCATGCTGCGACTGCCATCTTACACAGACTCAAACGGAAGAAGCAAAATTGATTCGAGTGTTCTACATCCTACTCTTTCTTTCATTTCATTTTTTAACGTTACTGCTAACTTAATGCTTGCAGATTTTCTAAAAGTTACGAAAGCACTCGACGAATATCATTTTACTGTCACTGGAAACTTCAGTTACTCTGAAATTTTTAGGCCAAATGCAAATAGGTTTTACAGGGATATACCAAGGCAATGATAAATTAATACGATATACAGGGTGTTTCGATATCAGAAATCAACAGAATATGCAATTGCATAGGTGAATAGACGTAGATTCTTTGGTCTAATAAACCTACGCGTTTACATCTATTTCCACGTCATTCGAAAGTAATAAAAATTCAGATTCTCTTGTTACAGGATTTCTTAAAAGCTCGATCGAGAAACTGCAGCCAGTAATAACTGACTCTGAAGCTTTATCGCTTCAAGAATGATCGAGAAACAGACGTAAATTCATCAGACCAAAGATCTTCCTTCTATCATCTTCTATCCTGCTATACTCTCTTGATATCCACCTCTGAAACACACTGAATTGCCAAGCAGACTATCAGTACCTCGGTATACGCCTAACGTAGTTAATGGCAAGATCAAGAAAATATCAGAGGTCTAACATCATACCAGTCCAAAAGCTCTGATTCGATCGTACATCGTCGTAAGTCAAATTTGAAGTACGTCAGGAATAGAAAGGAGTACTTATGCCAATTCTCGTGCAAAAATCTCATTCCTTCGTGTATCACGATGTACTCAAAACTGAACAGAATAATCTCAAGTATGCGCTTACGTTTCTATGAAAGCCAGTATCCGTAAGTGTATGCGTGTATCAAGATCAAAACGAGATAGCGGTTTCGTGATCTAGGTGACGTTTCGCTGTCACGGAATGGCAGCATACCGTGCCAGCTCGTCGTTGACCATTGCTATCGCTATCGTTCCAACAAAAGTGGTGTCGTGGTCGCATTTTGTCTTTCGATCCGCTGCGAACTCGGCAGGCTTGCAATTTGTCGGCACACTGCCAACGGGATGTTACCTCGAATGTACCTCGTTCCTCTTTGCCACGCTTTTTAAAATATTTCACGTGCTTGGTCGGGTATAAAGCCTATAGCGAACCACGTGTATACGTGTCCTCGCTGCGGGTACGTTCTGTCTCGAATTTTCCTCCCACGTATATTTATCATTACCATCTCTTCCGTTCTTTTTCCCGGATTTCTCTTACGTAGCAACGACAATACCTAGTCAGGTAAGAATTGCGCAAATCGACGGTGGGATAGTTAAACAACAGTGGCACGAAACTCAGCGAAATCCAGTTCTGTCGGGACGTATGGATCGTCGATTAGAGTTACCGACACGTGCCTCACAGTGCGGCTAAAGTCTTGGTTAATTTGGTTAATAGGACTAAATTAATGTTAACTCTAAGGAAAGAAACGAAGATCGGATCGTGTGACTCTAGCGTAATCGATTTGGAAGATAGAGTATGCTAGGTACCGAGTGCATGGTAAACAACGTTACAAGAGATCGCAAGATTTTATTCGTTACTCGAAACTGGAACTGGAATGTTCTCTTTTCCTGTTAAACGTAAACGGAACAGAAGCAGCAAGATCTGCTAGTCGCGTTGGAATATCGCAAATATGTTTCAAACACTTGTTCTAACTTTTCAAATCTTTAGCATGTTGCGCTACGAGAACACGGGCTATTTATCGCCGACTGGAATGCGCATTAATTAATCCTTCCTTGCGTGAAAGAATCAACTAGGTATCCACTTGCAGGACTCTGAATCAGATTAGAGCATCATGGAATTTCAGTCGCAGTTCTCGTCAGCAGCACAAGCTGACAAACGAATTACCCATTATCCGAGGCTTATTTAAGGTAAGCTTGGGCTTCATTGTCTCCTTAACCGTATCCGACTTCTTATGACAATGTTGGTATAATTGGTCGATTTTGGTAAGGAAGGCTGGAAGGAATAATGGATATAAAAAGGAATATCCATATATTTACCTGTTACATTTTCTCCGTTGGGCCGGATACGCGCGTCGTACCGTCCTGGTCCTAGAATCTTGTCTAATACCTCCTTCTCCTTTGCCCGGTAATTTACCGGTACTTCCGCCGCACATCTGCAATTAAACGTGCAAGTACGTGAAATTTTGATAAATTTCCGCGAGAACCTCGTAAGAGGTGTTTTTACTCAAATTTGTGTCTACAGTCGCTCCCGAAGATACCGGAATGCTTCGAGACCTAAACTCGTTAGATTTGGACTTGGGAAACGACACTGCTCGCTAAGATAAGGTAAAGTATGCGATGAAACAACAGCAAACCTTATAACTTTTCTCCATGATAATATATAGCTTACGATAAATTCTTCCGATAAGAGATCTCAGCTCGTTACCAGATCTCCGTTCCAGATCTCACGAATTGCTTTCGTTACTAGATAATTAACTTAACAGAATATTTCACAATGTCACTCACGCACTCTGAACACCTCGCTTTAGGTGCAGTATTATTTTCCAAGTCTCCGGTCCTATTTTATTTTATCTTATTTGCTCGACGATCTGAATACAAATTCGATACAAAATCGTATTTACGAACCACTGTGTATATACTGCGCACGAGCGATACAGTTTCGTTTTTCAAATTACTGTTTTATAAATTGAACACGTGAAACGCGAAAAATATTACGAGTACAAAACGGAAAAAATGGTTGAGTCGCTTTGAATCTCAACTTGCTACCGATTGGTCGCTACTAAAAGTTGACTGCCTCGAATATTTGAAACGGCTTTAATCTTTCGTGAACCGTCAGGGTTGCTCAACAGCGGAAGAACTCGTTATAAATTATCGTCGTACGGCACTGATGGCCCACGAGTGCCTTATCTCCCCTAAATGTCTCGTATCACTGTTTCAGAGATCGAAACACTTGTACCGAACAAGTATGCACGAGTTGTACGTACTTTATACGAGTGGCTCATTTGCCAAATCGATTAACTCCGCGGGGAAAAAGGAAGAAGGTAGAAATTATTTGAAATATCAAACGTTAAACATCGGTCAACTGTTACGGCCATAGAATTTTAAAAATGTCAGGGAATGCAGTTATCGCTTTGACCTGTGATGCTCGTATCGCTCGCGTGCATTATACTCGATGATTAATTATTAGGTAGTTGAACGCGAATAATTTGCACGTTACTCGCCGATATGAACTACGATCTCGATTAACTTGCAAATGGTCGCGAGTGATCAGTGCAAAGATTCCAATCTATTTAACCGGCATGAATTATCAATTCTCATGGCTATCTGTTGCAATGCAGAGGATCGTGAACGTACCTTGATGGAAGTGGCAAGACTGTTAGTAACACCAACAACTTCAATACTCCAGGCCACATTGCGGCAGCCTGTAATACAGAAACGAAACGACTGTTTAATTGCAGAAAATGATTTCAAGCTATTTTAAATTGTCCAATTATAGGATTTTATAGAAAAATTCGGGCAACGCAGGGACCATAACAGCGTTTATCACGGTGTTTTATTGCTTGGTATGTCATATAAGATCAATTACGCGAGTTATATTCCTTAAATATTGTACTCATACGACGACAGACAATCGTTGAACGACGTGGGTTACAACTAACGAGGACATTATTGCATTCTGATTAATTATAGCGATCGGGTCACAGGTGTATTAATTTCGGTGATGAGATAGCGATATCCGAGATCGAAAAGGATTTGCAAAAATTGTAATTAATATTTGCTTGACTGCAGTGTGCACGGTTAAAAAACTAAAAATTAAAATTAGAGTCCCACCAAGCGAAATTCCGGTCTGATCCATTAATATCTAGCATGATAAATTACACGTGTCACGTGCCAAGGTGTAAATAGCATCATCTCACCTGCACGCGTAATTTGACAGACCCGACAGTCCACCAATTCTTCATTCTCGTTTGGCTTCTTTAGGTGAAGCGTGTGAAGCAAGCGTTTTGCGTCAAAGATACAGGCAAAACGAATCTCCCCCTTTTTCTAATTAGAAACTCGCCCGTGGGGGTGAATTGGGGTGGGCCAAAAAGAAATAGAGCTATGTAAATACGCTGTCCGATGGTAAAGAGAAAGAAAGGGCAATGGTACATCTAAAAATGGTAAAAAACCTCGTGACAACATGAGCCTCGAGGCGGCACGAAGTCGACAGTAATTATCGACGATATACTGTACCTTCCCTGACCTATCGAACAATGGGAATTCGCGGTCCAATTTTCCTAGGCGTTCAATGCCATTGTCTAATATTCTACACTGCTCGGATCACGCTTCTGACACATAATTAGGACCAATCGAGCTTGATGCGAAAGTCCAGCTCGATCCGTTGTCGGAAAATTCCGAGGGGAGAAGATCACGAAGAGGTAGACGCCGAAGAACAGCCGCAAGATAAAATGGCGAACCTGAATATCGACACTCGCGTAATTCGTAGCTCATTCGACCAATTCGAGAAACCGATAGACTCGCAATATCTCGATCGTACGGACGAGAAACGAAAATATCGGAATAAACGTCGAATAAGTTGATCGAAGATTGAACCGCGATTCGACGTTGTACGCGGTGCACTGAATTATTGAACCGACAATAAGGAGGACTAGGAAGAGGAATTTCATTAGCAATGAAGTACTCGACGGAGATAGTACACGGTTCTACGACCACGTTTGCAGAAACATTAGGGAAAATGTCGCATGTGTGACTAGAAGTATATTTTGTCTACGTTTCCATCCACTTCTTTGCATCGCAAAGTGAAAAAGGAGGGGCAAAAGGGAAACCTTCGCTTCCAACCGAAGTGGTACCATCCCTTTTTCTCTCAGCAATGTAGCATCGTACACCATTCCTATCACCTTCGTTTTTAATATCTCCAGCGAGAAATTTCGTGGATTATCGAGTTGCAGTACGCTGCCTTGCCGTTAAGATTTCTTTGCAAAAATAAATCTGTGTGAATGCAGTGGCGTAGTCGAAGCTCGTATTTCACGTTTAGCATTTGTCTCTCGTCGCTTCCTCATCTTGAATATTTGATGCCAATTAACGATATATGTTCTTTAGAAGAATGTCCAATAAAATTCTAACATCACTTTCTTCGGAAAACCTACGTACATCGACTATTAAGCTTTGTTTATATTTGTTCTATTTATATTCGTTTACAAATATCCATAATTTAGCGAAATATCTTCGCGAATAAATAAGTAACTTTTATTGTACGTCATAGGGAGAAAAATTGAAGGAACTTGTTGAAAATAATCGAGGATGAATTTGCGCGTTTGAAAGAACGCCAAATTATGAATATGTAAACAGGGAAAACGATTGCCAGGTGGAAATCACTATAACGCGTTGTTTAAAAGCTTAAAAGTCAGTCGAAAGTGTTGGAAATGTTAAAAAATTGCGATGCTTAATTACCAGAAGGACGTTTATTTAATATTCCACGTTGAAAGTTTCATTTGCGCTTGTTAAAAATCTAAAGCGAGAATCATCAGCGAATATTTTATCTCATGCATTATTAATTCTTTCAAAGTATTTGCCAAATCGCAAAATATTATTCAATTAGTTATTTAGTCTAATTCTTGCCGTCTGGACGAAAATAGATTGATCGATAAAAAAAGATAAATTTAGAAAAGTTTCGACGAAACTTATCGATCAAACTTTGATAGTTTCCAGAAATTGCCTAGTTTAACTGCCACGATTGGCCCCGATTTTCTAACTAAATTTTCTTTCCTCGCTGCAGAGATTCACTTGCATCGAATTCCGCTTTTCGACACGAGTAATTAGTTTCTAAACACATTTTTAAATTACGAAAAATTATCCTGTCGATACTCTGAAAGAATTAACCACGCAAAGCAGGTATTTTTAATTGAGTTTAAAATGCGAAAAAAAGGTAAATATTTCAAGGTACACAGTTGAAAAATTGAAAATTAGTTAAAAAATTGTCACTACCGAGGGCAGAATTAATTTTAGAAAAGAGGGGAATAAAAGGGCAACGATATTTGCATAATTTCACGCTGTCCAGTAACACGCACACCTATTCTACACGGCGAACGCCTGACCGCTCACTGACCTACTCTACTAGAGAGTTAAGGCACCTTACTTTTTCTCGTTGGGCTATTTTGTCCTTGCGTACGTTGTTTTCCTCGTCCTGCGTAGTTTCCGTCGCTCAGGCACGCGTGAAATCGCACCAGGCCCTCGCGCGATTATTATCGAATGTAAACCGTTTGATATCTGACGAGGGGGAAATGATCGGGCGTGGTTAATTAAAAAACAATCTGGGAATCCTTTGCGATACAAAATTAATAAACTCTGTCGGTAATCAAATCTGCTTTGTAATTTCGTCGATAAAACCGCGTAATTAGTAATTAGTCCTCGTGACAAGTATCGAAGGAGACCAAGTGACACAAGTGGCCGAATCGGGTAACAAAAGTGACTTTTCGTTAAAGGAAGCGGTGAAACGATAAATTACAAAGCTCCTCGTTAAACTATCTCGGAAATACGACGAACTTGATCTAACTCGATTTAACCTAGTGCACGTGTATTACTACGTACTTTGATCCTTTCGAAATAAAATAAGTGGAACAGTCGATTAAATAATAACGATGTATCGCGAGTTCCATTTAATTACGCAAATCGTGGAAGAAGTTGAAAGTTGAAAGTAACAACACGATATGCGAAAGGCAAATGATTATGGTTCGTGGATACGTCGAACGAATTAGGTCAGCGTTGGATATGGGAACGTGTACGCGAATGTACGTGCACGCGCGCGCGCGCGTGTGTGTGTAGAAGCGCACGCGCATGTATGCGGGTGCGTGCTGTCGTACGTGTGTGTGTGCGTGCACTACCCGATGCGCACGCGTGACGTGTGTGCGTGCGCGAATGTTGAGCGCGCGCGCGCGCACGTGTATGTATGTGCGTGTGCGCGCGCGAGTTCGCAGAGGCGGGTGGGCGATTGGACGTGACGTGTGTACGTATATGTGCGTGTGTGCGTGCGCACGCGCGCGCAAAACATGTTTATATTCCTATTTGTCGAGAGCGCTTAAGCAAGGGCTGCGAAGAAATTTCTTTAACAAACAAATCGTCGATACACGGATGTGTTGTTAAGCAATTGCTTCTCCGTTGTGGCTAAACACCTCCATCTGGTGTTAATTTTAATTAAGTAAAATTTGTTGTACTCTTCCACGATACGTCTTTTATTTCGAAATTCACAAAGGAATGGTAAAAAGACAAAAAACCTGCTCTCTCAGTTGATATACGTATTTCAGATATAGGACGGGATTTATCATTTTTAGCTTCGCATCGTTTTACGTTGCATATAACTAGTAGGGGTAACCGTGTAACGAGGCATCTCTACGATACCACTGAGAGCCGACAGTAACGAGTTAGTCGTTAGTCCACGATAACAAAGCAACCCTATGTTTTTGTAACAACTAGGTAACCAACTTTCAAGCAGAAGTTAAAGGATCCATATCTGTGTTACGCACAATCCCCCACCACAACCTCCATCTCCTTTTGCTATTCTATCTACTGTTATTCACATTCCCGTTTTCTTTGCAAATCATATTCCGTTCATCTATACTACTCTGTCTCAATTTTCCACCAGAAAAATTCGCTACTTGCTGATTTCACTATTGATTTCGTTTATTCTGGTTCGAACTTGCTTCCTTCTGCGAGAAGGATCTCTAGAAATTTTGTTTTTCGTACCAACTTCGCCTACTTAATCGTCAAATAGATTAACGCGAGAGTGAATCACGATTAATTACGATAATCGATTTATATGCGTTTCAAGTAGACGTTTCGAATGTTTGATCGTGGGTGGTGGCCCCCAATCGTTGCAGCACACAACATTCTTAATGCCTTTCAAATTTGTCGTTGCTCAAAGTTAATTTAGCCTATGCACTACAGCGAATGAAAAAAATGTGGTTACCTGGAGAAGCTGATAATCCTAGGCAATAAGGGTTCCGTGATGCAGTGATACTGGCATAGTGCTCTCCGATACGACACTGGAACTCTATTCGATTCGTGAAGTGTCCTACCTCGGAAGGTTCGTCTCCTGGACTGCCACCGTTCAGAAACCTACATACACTCACACCTACTACCTGGTTGCTGGCACGCTATTGATCCTGGCCCAGACACCCGTCGGCCCACGCAGACGCTTAGCGTTGCCGCGTCGTTTTAGCAACATGACGTCATTCGATTCCCCAAACCCCGTACTACCACTGGGCTAGTATGCATCGTCCTTTTCTTCCCTCGGTTCATACGGTTACCACCACGAGCGCCACTAATTCTCGTCTAACATGTCCCACCTACCGTCCCGACTTGCATCTCTACTAGCAAATGTCGTGATTTTCAATATGACCGCATCGCAATTGACGTGTATACTCGTAGAATTATGCATACTATCTTAAACATGTTTTTATTGTATTTTCTTAAATGAATTTCTTGTTCATTTGAAGAATATACGTTATAATTCGATATATTCGTCATATTTTCATAAGAAAATTCTTTCGTTTAATTCGCTTAATTCGTTCATTTTCATGAGCCTCGAAACGATATCGAAATGTTCAAAAATTGAAATTATTTTTAATGATTGATCTTTTTTACCGACCAAATGCACATATTGATAACTTATCGTTATACCAAATACTTTGACTACCTGTCTCTCTTTTTTACCTATCATTTTACTATAATAACTTTTTGATAAAATATTTTAGTATTTTAAATATTTTAAATTACTAAAACTAATTGTATAAAGTTTTACTACTACAACCTTTATTAACAAAAAAAGCATAGATAATATTAGTACCTACATAATAAAACATTATGAAATTTTCTTTTCTATAAATTTGTACTATAGAAATAAATGTGTCGCGTCTAATTAAATTATATATTTTTATCATAGAACGATGTAATACGAATTACAAAGCTAACGTACTCTAAAATTTCAAACATATTTTGAATTCTAATAACATTCACTGCAATTTAGAATATGATTCAAGTAATTAACGATTACTAAAATGAAATAACAATTATATACAAGAGATCGATATTATAAAATCACAACAATTAAACACGGACACACACAAAGAAAAAACAATACATTTTTTGGTGTTTATTATTTTTTTCAATATATTTTCCTTTTTCCACTACTTCTTTTCACACAAATTATACATTCATTATGTTTACAATACTTCTCATGTTTTCATGCTTAAAAACTTAATTTGCTTCTACATTAAACTATGATGTAACTGGACTGCAAAATCCATTAGTAAAAGATATTAAATGTTAACAAATTTAATATGAATATAAACGGCTATATTATAATGAAAAAATTAGAAAATAATTAATTACACATAACTTTTTAATCCACCTATTTCTTTATTAAGATTCTGGGAATTCTGTCTTGAAAATCTTCGATTTCCGTCTCGCATTTTTTGTATATTATTTTTCATTATTAAAGGTTTTAATATAAATTCTTCCAATGTAATCTGTAAGAAAGACATAATATTGAATACGAAATATGGTTACAAAGTTTTAAAACATTTCTGAAATAACTTACACCTGTTTGAATAAGATTCCTGCGTTTAATTTCATCTATTAATGTATGTATGTGAGTAGCTTCTGGTACATTCTCCATATCTAATTTATTTTCCAGATTATATATCTGTAGCATAAGAATAAAGAGAAATTATAAGTTAAATTATAAGTATTACACAAAAATCTGTTCTATTAAATTTGCAACATTTTATATATTACAATTCAACATACCGCATCGGCAAAAATGGCTTGGTAATAAGAATTTTCATTCTCTAATACTCGTTTCAATATAGGAATTATTTGAATATATCTTCCTAATTGTACATATGTCATTATTTTAAGAGATCTGATACTTATTACTTGTTCCACTGGTCCTGAATTTATTATATTTAATGCCATTTCAGGTGAATTTTGTTTCAATGCTAGAGCTGCCATTATAGCACGACTTCTTGGTCCATGTATTGTATTTGTATTATAATGCCAATATTTTAATGCATACTGCATAGATTCTCGTGTATTCTGAATAAAATAATTATACATAAAAAATGTGAAATTACTTAATATGTATAGAGTTATTAATTAAAAATTAAAACTGTTACCTCTATCAGACATACAGCATATATTATAATAAAATTGCTTCCAATGAATGTTGAACCTTTTGTATTCAATACATGCTCAAATGTAGATTTTATTTCATCGAACATTTTATGTTTATACAATAAAGATATTAAAATACGATAAACTACACGATAATTATAAGTATCATCAAATTCAGGATCCATAAATGCTTTCAAAGCATATTTAGGTTGATCCAAATGATAGTACATTCTCATGAATGCTGGTCCAAATCTGTATGATCCAAAACCAGTAATTCGTTGGTTAGCAACATACTTTCGTAACATTTTATCCAGCAAATCCATATCTTGATCAGTAGCTTTTGCTAAATGTAACATTGCTTTCAAATCTTCTGAATATACAATTCCGTTTTCAGAATCACAAGTTTCCTGCATTTTCTCACGAAATGTGGACTCTATCTGCATAAACTGATTGCGAAACGTAAATCTTAAATTTTCGTAACTCGGTATACCTAAATCTTGTTCTGCATACATAAATCGAACCCCAACTATAAATAAAATAAATAAAACCAATTACAAAACTATAAAAATTTTAAGGTTATTTTCAAACTTATCATAAAGAATTAATATTCAAAAACATTTTTTCATTCTTAAACTTATTACATTTACTTGTATAAATTTAGGTTATGAGCATTACATACCATTTACAAAATTAGGTTTAAAAAGTTTTAAACAATTGTTTGTCAAAGAGACATTTAGTCTGCAAAATCTCCTTATACTTAGTGCCATTGCAATAAATGTTATATTTCTAATAAATTACAACTTTATGATAACGCAAGTAACGAAGTGGTACTTCCCTTTGCAGCGATGGAATTCTTATAACGGAAATAAGAGTACCAAATCCACATGCCTGCCAAATTCATATACGAATTAGTCAATAACACAATTAAAGAATAATGAATACTTTGTTATCGCAATTACAACATTCCATAACGTAATTAAAAAATTATTTAATATTTTTCACATCATTACTTTAAATTAAAATTAAATTCATAAGACATTATAATATTATGTAATATTTAAAAGAAAATGAAATTTTTTAATTATAACTCTAGTTAACGAACCATTTCCTTTATCATTGTACTAAATTTATTATAATACAATTAAATAACACAACTTTCATGAAAATATACCCTATTTCTAGATAGATCATTTTACTTTTTGTTTATAAATTAAGAGACCAAAAAAAATCAATTTTTATTATTACAAAACTTTTTACATTTCCTCAAATAAAGAATATTTTTTGTTATGTCTGATAAATAATAAACATTTACTGTATCGTATTACTTTAGAATATATATTTAGAAAATTAATGTAAGGAATAAATATTCATTTATTTATTCAATACTTATTTCTACTTTACATTGTATATTATTTTATTTTGCACTACTTTACATATTACTATTGTACTTAAAATTCATTTATAATTATTTATATCTAAAAAATTATACATTGATTACAGTTTTCAGTATCTATACATCCGCATTATGTTAATATTAATGCTTTACTTATTGATTTTAATTATACGGAAAATTATGTTAATTATTTAATTATATAAATGATTTTCATTTTACATTTATTCATCACAATAAAACTAACAAATATCTAATTGATACTCAATAAAATTACAATTATTTTAATGTACTCTCTCGTACACACAATTGCTTCTCGCTTCTTCTTTTCAATTGATATTTATTTGAAAGAACAACATTACGTAATGTTGAATGAAGAAATCTTTTATTAATAGACTCCTTTGGTTTAATCCATCCACTAGGACCCATTATTTCTGCTCTTTTTGCCCCAAGTTTTGCTTCTTCCAATAATGCTTCAACTGCAAGTCTAAAAAATATCTACTACATTAAACAAAATATAACAAGGAAACTTTGAAGTATAACAACTTCATAAATTTTAAATAATCATTACACAGTAACCATTATTACTTTTCATAGCATTTTATTATTTTAAAATTATTATATTATTTATATGAAATATATAAATAACAAAAATCAATTTTTATATTTTAGTATAAAACCATAAAATTTACCTGTTTAAAGTTTCATCATCCATTTTGTCAATGTTTAATTTTTGTAGTATTCGTATATAAAATACTGATATTTCCTTATTAACTTTTATCTTTCGTAATCAAAGAATTTGTTTATTAATAAATGATTTATTTATCACATGCAGTATAATGATTTTTAATAATCATTTTATTGAATATAAAAGAACAAAATGAATATTATGCAAATTATCTAAGTTAACAGGATAATTATATTTTACATACTTTCGAACTGACATAAACAGAGATATTAGTTAGAGTAAGGTTAACTTTATACCATGAGTAGAAACTAAGTTATATACGATTACGAACACTTGTATTTATTTGGTATTATGTATATTTAATTTTTAATTTTTAACAAAACACAAATTATTTAAATTCGAAACGATGAAATTGATATTATTTAAAATTTCTTAAACATCATTTGATAGTCACAAATGTTCTAGCATATTTTTTAATAATTTCTTAAATTTTATTCGTAAATAGTCTTAATAATCAAAAACAAAAATACATAAGCTTGAAAAATAATAAGTAATTGTATCATGATCTTATTTACAATTGAATTAAATCTAAATCTATATTTTCAGGGTATCAAATGAACTGAAATTAATGCAAAATTGCTATTAAATGTTCTATTTAACAATTCAGACATAATTTTATTTTTTAATAATGGAAGATCTAGAATTATATGAATTGAAAGAATTAAAAAAAAAATTAATTACAAAGGCATATAACTTAATTGAGAAATTAAAGAAGCAGGAAGATTATCAACAAACTGTTACATTGAAGTTGTATTATATTTGTACTTGTATTATATTTTAGTGTTTCCTGAATATTAACATTTATTACTTTTTACATTAGATTGACAAATACTACCAAAACTGTTAATACCTCAGAAGAAATATTTCTTGAACAGGATGAACATATATTATGTGAGATTTCTCGTCGAATCAGTGGAATAATTTTTGAAAATATAGATAAGAAATGGTTACATGACAATGTTTATAAATATACAGCTTATTTAAAAACAAAAGCTCTAAGTTTTTATATAGAGTTAATAATAAAATTGAAGGTAATAAAATAAAATAATGTTATGTTTACAAAAAGATAAGTTACATTAATATGCTATTTTTTGTATATTATTTTAGGATGAGGAAAAATTTGAAATTTGTGATATAACATGTCACTTCATAAATATTGATAAATGTTATATGATGGAGATTGAATTATGGGTTCAAATCATGACTAAAATGAAAAGCTTTGCATTTTTGACATCTGGTAATTTACAAATTTTATAATTTTTGTATATAACAAGAGCAAAATAAAAGCCTTGTTTTCATTTTTAGCGATTTCACAATATAATGACATGAGCACTGCCAGAAACAAAATATTAGAAATGTTAAAAGCTGAAAAGTATATAGACTATGAACAATGTACAGATGAGAATGGTGGAATTTTAATATACATACATTCAACCAAAAGAGTGAACCAAGTGTATTTAATAATTCAATGGTCATTAATGTTTTTGGAACAAACTTGGAAAATTGAAAATCATTTTATTATAGAATCTACAGAAATAGGTAACAAATGTAATTATAGTATTTCTTTTGTGTGATGCATCATATCTTTATAATATTTCTAGGAGTAAAATTTGCAGAAGAAAACAATTCCTTGTTAAAGAAATTTTGTAAATTAAACATCGCAAGGAAGAATTTTATTGATTTGTGGAATGAAATGCGTTTTGCTGTTGACCTATATGAAGAAAAAAGTTAATTAGGAATTAAATATGATATGGAATAATAAATTACTTTCCTAAAAACAAACTTTATATACTTTCTAAACATTTCATAATAATTATAAACTTTACTTAATAAACTGTCGTCGAATTGCATAGACATAATGAAGTATCTAATAGTACATGCAATAAATCAACAAATACTAATTTTAAATATATTTTCGCGTTATATTTCTACAATTTTTCTGTGCAGGTTATGTTCAAAAGCATGAAATTATTAAAACTATTACTTGTTACCATGTTATATTTTTCAAGTATTTATATCGAGGTATATATAATAAACAATATCCATTTCGATGAATATTTTTTATTCATCCCTACATAAACATAAATAAGAAAGTGGACAGTACAACTCCCCAGTGGCGCAATCGGTTAGCGCACGGTACTTATAAGACAGTAAATTTGTGAGCAATGCCGGGGTTGTGAGTTCGAGCCTCACCTGGGGAAATTTTTTTTTCTTAATATTTCTACATAAATATTTAAAACCCACAATACCCTAAACACATTTTGCATATGAACTTAAATATTACATTAATTGCTACATTAAACATGTATTAAAACAATAAAGTCACACAGTCGATGGTCTTCATTCAATTGCAAATAACATATATTACCCTTTACTAAGATTTTATTAACATAATATTAAACCAATTTAATGTTTTACTTTAAGTAACAATTTTATTCAAATGCATACAATGCTTATATACTAAATATATTATATAAATAAAATAACCGAAGTATATTAACTTGTAGTCTCTGTTCTTGATTCTATTTCTGGCTCTAACTTCTCATTCATTTCAGTTTCTTTAGCAATTTTTCGATTCCTCCATGCTTTCATATATGTTCTTGGATGTATAGGAAAGAAACCAGCAATTCCAAAAATTATGGCTATTGGTTTTGATACTGATACACCTTGACCCAACCAATATTGTATACGTTCGAAATTCAATGCAACTAATTTTTCATTATATTTGTTTGGCATAGGATCATAGGAACCTAGCTGTTCAATTGGAGGTTTATGCTGTCCTTGTTTAGTCTGAAATGAAATAGTGAACATTATATTTATAGATTTATATTAATAAACTTATTACAAATTTCTGTTATTGTAGTATTAAACACACAAATGTAAATGGTTATTAGCTTACCAACTAATGGTTTATCTATCTAATCATTTATCGAAAGATGTATTATTATACATTTCAAAATAAAACGTTGTAAAAATTCAAATTTTGCAAGAAAATACATTTATAATAGATACTAATAGAAATTAAGAAATCTTGACAAATTACATACTTATATAGATGAATGCATAGATATACAATAATACTTTACTTTAAAAAATTAATAGCATTAGAACAGTAATTAAAAATTATTTATGAAAACTTACATTCATAACAACAATATGAAAAAAAGGTCTATTGGCACATCCATAACGAACAAATCGTATTGTTTTATGCCATCGTGAAATATATCCAGTTCCAGATGAAGGGTGTAATGGTAATCGTGGCATTTTTTAAACGTTTGAATTATTCTAAATAGGTATACTTTCTTATAAGTTTAAAACACGTTACAGCCACACGATTATGATACTATCAACTTTTATAACGCTGTCATGAAAAAAACTTCAATTTTCATCAAAACTTTAGAGGTTATGTTCGATGTGATTAGGTAAATAACCTTTTAGGATACGAATTTTACGTTAATTCCTTCAAAATTATATGATATTATACTTAATAACTAATTATTGCCTTATTAATTAATGTAAACAACATTAGCATTTAAAATATAACTTGCGTAATTGAGGTTTTCTAGATATCATTTATTATTTTACTAAATTGATCAATAAAAGTTGATAAAATATAGTGATAAGAGTATAGTGTACATAGTTAAAATATAATATGTTAATCTCTTTAACCAGTTAATTAGAAAACATTACTAGTGTCTCATAATTAAAACAATTACGAGGAATGAAATACTTAGTATAGAGCGGAAAGTCTCATTCAAAAACAATGGATGAATTTTTTAGCGCCACCTAACTATATATCAGACAAAATGATTAATTTTATAAAAATGATATTTCGTATTTTAATAAATTTACATTAATTTTAAGTAATATATAATACCATTTTGCAGAAGAATTCAACTTGAATCATACAAAAAATTTGAATATTTATAAACAAATTTGAATTAATGTTATATATAGAAACTAGTTTGTTTACAATATTCGTATATAAAATATGAAATATAGAAAAAGAGCATAATTATACCATCAGTTGAATTTTATTAGGTCAGCGCATGTGCAACACGTGAATCTGTATAGTATCTTGTACCGTTCGCTATATGGAGTTCGGCTTTGGACTTCGGTTCGTGCAACCGAATGGTTTCGTTGTCAGTTTGACACGCACAGGCGTGTAGTTTGTTTCGGAGTTGTGAGGTGTTACAAGTTTTTCGATATTATTTCTTCTACAGTAATTTCTATTCAATTACTAAATTTATAATGCTTAATACATTTTGTTATTACAACTTATAATTTTGTGTACAACGAAATATAAAATTATTGATGTTTGCATATAGAATAACGTGGCCGTGGAAAACAAGTGAAAACTGCGAAAATAATAAAGATCATAAAATCGTTTCTTATTATATTCATTTGCCAATAATGGTAGTTGATGTTCGCGGAATGTACGAGACCGTTTTTTTCCGTACTTACTTAGTCTCCGGATTACACCTCGAAAGGGATTAATCTCGCGATTTAAACTGGAAGAGTAAATTGATTTGCTTGTGAACAGTTGCAAGATTTGACAACGAAGAATCATGGGGGATATACCGAGAGTGGAGTTCGCACTTGGAAGTGAAGTGTCACTAGAACACTTCTTCAAAAGTAGCTTCGCGCGTTCTTTCGTGACCAATTACCGTGACTCGAAATCACTGGATTACGAATTTCTCGACAACATCATCGCCGAGGAAGTAGAGACGAACGGTAGTAATAACAACAATTTCTTCTCCCTCGTGAACTTTGAAAGCAAAATAACGAACACCGTAGACAATAATATTTTTAACAAGGACAATGCAAACCTTTGGAAAACGAACGAGGTAAATACCACTTTTTATACTAATCAGATTGTTCATGAACATTTTGTTACAAAAAAACAAATTCATTTTTCTGAACATAGATAAACGTAGTTTATAATAAACATAAATTGTCGACTTTATATGTTTACACACACACACACACACACACACACACGCGCGCGCGCGCTGTAGCAATTATATATATAAATAGATATATTTTAGCATTATCTATTACAAAAATTGTTCTTTGTGTCGATTATTAATTACGAGTGCGTTGTGTCTATAATCACATAGATAATTTTAATTATAATTTAATTAAAATTATATATAAGCTAAATTATGTGAAAAACATATTTAAAAATTAATTTCTTTCTTATCTATGCGTGTGTATAATATTATATTTTTTGTTTTATAGTTTGTTCAATCCTCTGCTGACATTAATGAGTTGGAGAAGCTGAGAAAAGTAAGTTTATTTCATTGGTTGTATTTTTATAGAATATAATTTTATAAAATATTTTTATACATCTCGTTACGAAAAAAAAATCTTGAAAAAATTGTACAAAATTCTAAATAAATTTTTTACTTTTTTTTTACGTATTTACAAGGGATAGAATATTGAAAATGCTTTTCAGAAAACTTCTCTTTTCGTCTTCTTTTCCTATTACATTTTATTTGAAAAATCTATCCTTTCACGAATCCTGATTATTAGCAAAATTAGTGGTTTGTGAAATGTTTAATGAAAAATATCATATTTCGCGCGTCAGACTAACGATTACTTTCATTTTATATTTCTTACTATCAACATAATAATTAAATCGGAATTATTATTATTTAGAATTGTTTGCATATTTGTATGCTAAATTATTAATGAATATTTTAAAAAAGTATATTTATTTCTAATATATGCATTTTTACAATAATTACATAATGATATTTTCTTTGTAAACGAACCAGAATCTCGGTGGCTACGCATGCGCGGCCGATTACTTTCGTATTAACGTTGCAATTTGGCAGCACTGTAATCGGGTTTTTCTAACCTGGAGAGCAGCTTTTTGCTCGATACCGGTGTCGTTCCGTTTCGATTGTTTCTGCGAAACAATTCCAAAAGCGTGAATCGTTTTGCCGGCACGAAAATAGAGACTGCCTAACTGGAAACGATACTATGACGATACTGAAAATAAACCGACTCGCTAGCTGCCTGAATGTTTCGTGACCAACCGGTAGTCAGGTCAGTTCAGTTATTTTGACATTTTTGTTTTGCACCGTTGTTCCAATCTTCCGAGTGCCGTCGCTTTTAACCACCCGGATATTATCATCATAAGCTTATATAATCTTATAATATTTTAGATTTTATTGGAAGAAGTATTATTCGAGTACACAGAGCCGAGCCAGAAATATATACGTGCCTGCTGTTTTCGTGTCACTGTTGTTTTATGTATCAATGCTCTTCACTTTTTAATCGATGAGAATAACGAAAAATAATTAAGGTTATAAAAGTCGATCAGGGATTGTGAAAACAATGATTACTGTACTTAATGTACTTTCATTAGTTCATTAGTTTTGTTGAAAGTTTTCTTAAGAATTAGAAAATTCATATTTGTTAGGTTATAAATCTTCTCTTTGTGATTGAACGATATACCTAGTTTGACCAGTTCAATCCACAAAAATGGATGAAACTAGTTTAATAAATCCAATATCGCTAAGAACATGAGACTTCCGGTAGAGTTATAGGAATATAGCGATTAATATTAATTATGCCATTTTATCCGAACTTCGGAAAAGTATAAAACTACGATATAATTTCCGCGATTAATGAAAGTTTTAGCCCTGATAAATATCGATGAATTTCCGGTGATACATACGATATTCAACGTGTTCATTGAATTATAGTTTGTCGATAGCATATAATAATTTTCCACTACTTTTGTTCTAATTACGCACCAGTGTAATTAAAAAGTGGATGTTTTATGAAACAGGGAAAATAATGAATCATGAAACGCACTTTATCTAAGGTAAATTTCATCTTTCGTTTCATACGTTTATTATCGGTATTCGATACTTTTAATATATATATATATTATACACGTATAGTAGACCATGATTTCCATTTCCGTTTCCACATTATCTTTTCACTTCAATTTCAAAATGAAATTTGTACACGTTCTCTTAGAGACATTCAAATCGAATTACACCCTCATTCCATATTACAAGTGAAGCTTTTGCAATATCGACTGTATAACCTCTTAATCGATATATCTTGCTTCTTTCGTGGTTAGGTTCTTCTCCTAAAAGGCTCCTCAATTTTGACCAGCTGTTTTAATCAACTCAAATTTCAGTTTCCGATCATATGATGTATAGAATGTTGTTCCGGAAAGTGTAACTTAAGAATATGCAGTCAAGTTATAAGAGATTTCAAGGTCATGCCCATTCTTTCAAAACGATGCGCTCTTTTTTCATCTCCATTCTAGTATCAATTACACGGTTAAGTTTAATTAGCTACAACCTGCGTAATCTCCTACGATTTCGAGAAATTTTTATCATCGAAATTATTCAAGGCAATCGTGATAATCGTTTTAACGGGCCATTGATATACGACTATAGTTTGATTATATGTATGGCGATCTTTTAGAGTTACAATTATAGAAAGTTATAGCTGTAGAATACCATAGTTATATATAGTTCAATGGTCACGAGGAGCTAAGAGCCGCAGCTTTAGATAGACATGGCTAAATAGAAACGTGGTCACCCAGGATGTCATATTCACGGAAAGATATAGTTATCGAGGGCAATAGTTGCCGAAAATTATAGTAACGGGGAGTCGGTATTTTTACGTGACTCATAGTTATAGTCATTTAGGAACATGACTGCGCACCGTGTCTCTGACTAATTATATTTGCTGGAAGTCCTAATTTGCGAGGGTTATGGGTGTAGAGATACGGTCTTTATATTATAGTCTTTGAAAATCGCGGTTATGGACAATTATAGTTACGCAGAATATCGTATTCACGAGGAATTATAGTTACCGTGGCGTTATGATCCTATAAAATTGTACCTGATCAGCTACGCTGTACCCTATAGTCATAGATAGCTATACCTATGAAGGAACTTGGGCACAGAAAGTTCTAGGAATTCGAATCTTGCATTTCCAACTTATCATTGCGATCTCAGCTTCGAATCTTAGCTTCGAACGATTCGAAGCTCTCAGGATTATAAAATTTCGAAAATTTTGATAGCTTTTGGAGTCTTGGGACTTAATCTACTCTCTGGAAATGATGCCCAGTAAAAGAGAGAGGGACTCGAGTGTCGAAGAGATCGAAAAATGGATCGATGACTGAGGATCATGAGACAATGTATACATGTAAATACTGCAATGATTAGACCTTCTCGCATTCACGGGAATGAAGCTTTTACCAGTGTAATCGAACACGTTGAACATATAAGAAAGGCCTCTTCAATGTTTCTGAAGTCGACGATGTTAAAGCAACCAAGCAATTTGAGTATGATCAATATCAAACGCTATGTATAGAATTTAGATTGTATCAGATTAGCCAAAAAAATAATTCCATATCGTCGAATCTGGATTCGACAATTCCAACTTCTTTAATTCTCAATTTTCTATTCCAAGATCTCAAAAACTCACAGAATCATTCGAGATTTGTTCTAAATAGAATTAAACATTGGATGACACATCTCTATGCTTATAATTGATCTGCCCCAAGAATT
Source organism: Eufriesea mexicana (assembly GCF_001483705.2). Taxonomy (NCBI): domain Eukaryota; kingdom Metazoa; phylum Arthropoda; class Insecta; order Hymenoptera; family Apidae; genus Eufriesea; species Eufriesea mexicana. The sequence goes on from NW_016963458.1 coordinate 58,961, forward strand.
TCCAATTATTCTAACTCTTCAGCTTTTCTTTTAAGTAACTCTCTGTGTACACTCGACTGTATATACTCGAATCTCTTCTTCTTTTATTCCCAATCTCTACCTGTACTCGACGTAACTCTAGACTCTCGAGATTCGCAAAAGTAAGGAGATTTTTGAGACTCTCCGAGAGTTTTCTGGCCTTCTAATCGGAATTAAAAGCGCCGATCGTGCGTTCATATGGCGATCGGTGATATGAACGCAGCCGGACGATAATCCCTGGAATTTTCCAGGAAAAATTTCGTCTTTTGTTCAGGCGGACACGTGTGCAGGCGCATTGGTCGTGGCAGCGTTGTTCATCGGGTAGGTTTTATTGAGCGGAAGTTCGCTCGAGCCCCTTCCGTAATTATCAGTCGAGATACCACTCGTTACCAGCTTTGTACGTTTGCCCACAGGTACGTCCACGTGAAACGTGTAAAGATTACGCGTGTATATACGTATTCAAGCAACGATGACCTGGACGCGTTGTTTCCTTTTTCTCTGACGTCATCATCCTGCTCTTTTTCGATGCCGTGACCACCAGGATGTAGACGTACACACGTACACACGTCGACCAAAATTACCCGTTCATTTCCTTTCCCGTCAAGTCTCCCTATTTTCTCTCTCCTTCTTTCTCTCTCTCTCTTCTTCCTTTTTTAACAGCCGCACAAAGGCTGCCCGATCGTTCGTCTCTCCTGTTCTCGGACGAAAAGTATCCTTGCTTTCGAAACGAACGACGCCAGGAAATGGTTCATCGTGTTCTAGAAAGTGTCTGGTAGATGTTCGAAGGTTAACCCTTCGCGATCCTACGTCGAATTGGACTTGACGTACTATCTCGTTCCGCTCCTTTCACTTTCAGTAAACCTAGTCTCTTCTTGCTGAAACTTATCTGGATAGAAGACATCCACGTAGACGAGTGGTTGCTTAGGAAAATGGTTGCGAAGGTGTAGTTGAGTCACGAGGAGTTCTCGAGAGGAAGTTATGGGTAGGACCTTATAGATTGATGAGCCAGTTCGGATAGAACGTCGAGCGTGAGTTGGACCGTAGAGAATCGATAGATGGAAGAGATCGGGGGTAATCTGTTTGGATTTGCCCTATTTTGTTGAAACGCGAGGTAGAGATTTACCCGGATTCTCTGCATCGACTTTCTTCGAGAAACGAAGATGGACGAAGAGGAACGATGACGGAATGTTTGGACGCGTTTGTAAATTTTCTGCCGGTGACTTCGAGCGCAAGGATGGACTGTGAAAGTTGCAAGGATCTCGTTGTTCGAGGTTGGAGTACTCGTAGAAAGTTCACATTTCCCAGGCAATATTCTCAACGGGTTCAAAGTGCAACGCACCTAATTTTTCTTTCCGGTCCAGATACTCTGTCGTTGTCTCTGCAGTTCTCGAACACGTGCTATCCTTCGTGAATTGGGGACGATAAATCTCGTGGACGATTTATCTTTATAAATCACTGCGACGTCCTCGTCATCCGTTGTCTCCGTGTTCTTGATTCCTACTTTTCAGTTTTACGAACGCGATATTATCAATTGTTATAACGTAACGTTATTCTTCATAGATGTACGTACTTTTAATAAGACACAGAACCTGTCGCAGTTCGTTCTCCGACGTTTAAATGGCAGCAATAATGGCATCGCTTGGGAGCCTGACCATCCTTCACTGGACTGTTAACGTAAGACCTAGCAGATTCTGTAAATTCTTAACTTTGCCAAGGATCGACGTTATGATCATCATTTATTTGATCCCTTTCACAGCTACGTTCTATCACGGAACAAGAACAAATGGCTGTCGGTCTTTGCCTCGTGTACGATCGTTGCGTTATCGCATATTTCCTCCAATCTTTTACTACAACATCGAAATCATGGAAGAAGCGATCGATATCGCACGTGTGGAGAGTAAAAAGGTGTTCAGTTCAGCGTGGAAAGGGGTTGAAACTTCCCAGAGCTACAATATCGACGCCAAAATGAAACAACGGCCTTTAACCCTTTCGTCATGGTAATATTGGCCAGGCAGCTGTTGCGAAGTATGACTGTGCAGGTCGTTGGCGTTACTCGTTCGTAAGATAGAATTGCCGTAATATACGAAAAAGAAAGAGACCGTTTTCAGAAGATGTTCATAGCCAGTGTTATTCTATGTACTATATTTAAAGTCCATCTCATTAACCTTTTCGTGACTGGAAACATCAGTTGGCTCGCGTGAGATAATCCCAATGCAGTATATAGTCATCGAACGTGCCTGAACTGTCATTAAAATATGCACAGATGCGATGTTTGAGGAACCATAGCTTAGAATTGGTCGATGGAGTCGATAGAGTCCAGTCGTTGGATCAAAACGCGAAGGACAGGATTAATAAACGTTGCACCGTGGAAATCAATTAAAGACGCTTTAGGGGTCTTTAGATACTCTTAAAATACGCAAAAAATCGTCGCAATAGCGTAGAATCATCAGCCGGCAACGACCGGAAGGGTTTGATTAATGGTTTGTTCATTAACGAGCGGTGCGGATAGAAGCGGCAGCGGGAAAGGCTACCTAGTTGTCCACGACTCTGGAATAATGATCATCCTGGAAGGACAGACTCGGGACAAATTATCGTGTACGCGACAACGATACCTAACCCGTGGCCTGCACGCTGCTTCATTAGAAAATGCGTGTGTACGGGCTATCCATTATAGACCGATACCCCGTTCCTTTCTCGTGTTGTATGAACCAAGCAGAGAGGTACGCTTTCGCTCGTCCACAATCGAGTATTCCCGCTGAGAAAATTCCCGTAATCCGCTCGGGTCGGTCTATTCTTCCTAGCTGCTAGAGCTGCTCGAGTGTCGGCTTGGTGCACGTGAAACCTTCTTTTTCCGAATCTCGAAAATTAGCAGGTGAATAAAACGTTCGGAGTCTCGTGTATCGTTACGTCCTTGCGAATTGAATTGTATTTAGGTAAGAAATTTAGTTTGATACGCGTGTCTCAAAATTAGTAGAATTTATGTACGTGCATCGTTTGATCGCATCGTGCGGATGTTCGAGTAATTGCTTCTGAGATTGTCGAAGATTTATTTGCTTCAGTTTGAATGGATCGAGTCGAGGCAGTTGTATCATTAGAAGGATTGCTTAAGTAAGAGAACTGAACTACCTAGGATATGGTATTATGGAATTATAGATGTTGGGACTTTTTGGTTGCACTCTTCGAATCTATCCTAACTGGTTCACGGATGGAATAAGTTGTTCAGTGTAGATCTTCTTCATAGACGTTGATACATGCGTGTTGGATGCATCTTCGTGGAAGAAAAATCGTAACGTTTGGCGAACATTGTAACTAGCTTATCAAATGACTCTAAACTCATGGAGTAACTTGGAGATTTAATAGTTCCAGTTCAAGTAGCTCGGCTGGTAGCAGTCGTATTATCCAAAGTATTACTTGGATGCTCGAGCACTCAAGTGGAGATTAGAAACTTCCAGGACTCTGTACCATACAATTATGGACATTGAGGTTTCCTGGTTTAAACTGTGTCTCTTTAACACTAGAGCTGCCAGAGGAGTCACGATGACTTATTCCAGGTGTTTCATTTTTCTACCTACTGAAAATTAACATCTAATTACGTATACTTATTTATTTTCGTTATACCACTTCGATTATTATTATCTATGCATATTATATTGCAAATCGGTAGTTCTAGCAAGCATTGCAGTTATCTTCGTTGAGAATTACACGATATTATCTGTTAATGTCTATCATCGTCATATCGTCATATCAATATCCATCATTTGAAGTATTTTCAGTACCACCATTATCAATACCTCGTTCAGCTTCTGACCAAGCCAAGTGTTTATCGAACAATGAAATATTTCTTCAAAAAGGACCCAGCCCACAAGCTCATTCTGACGATCCAACATGTTTGTCCCTCTATAAATTCTAAATTGAAGTTCCAAGTACTTGGAACAATACCTGAACACTCGAACAATACCACCGAACCCAGCATTAGGCCGTTATGACGTTCGATACCTGTACGTAGGTGAAACTGGTCTAAAATAAAACGGTTCCTTGTTCGCGAGCGATTTGCACCAGTCGATGAATTGTGGAGGCTTCGACCACTGTTCTTTGATCCTTTCTATGAACAGGGTGGGGATTAGGTCGTGTCGTGGAGTTGGCAAGAGGCGATTCCTCGTGCAAACGGTACAGTTACGTGCAAAAGTTTGAGGGCAGGGTTGGGTTAATTGCTAGGTAACCAAGCAACTCGATTGGTAACTTGGTCTAAAAAAGCGTAACGATGATGTTCACAAAGGATAGGGAAGAGAAGGATACGATTAAGCGGATCAGAGATTTGATTTATCGAAGGCTCTATGATCTACGCGTTAAACGCGAGGGCAATTTTGTTTCACTTTCCATTTATATAGTGTATATAAATACAGGAAACGTGTACGCGTATAAACAGAAGACGACGAGCTGAGCTGGCAAGACTTTTCGTAATACTCGCAAAGAGAAACTTCTTTTGTTTTGCAAAATTTATTGGAAAAACGCGCGAATATTTCTCGGTATTTTTTATATCAAAATGAATCGCGAAATATCGCTGTTTAACGCGAGTTCTTAACGGGAAGTTCAGCGTCAGTTCCCCAGGAATGTGAGAGTAAAAAGATGATAGTTCTCGATCGACTGTTAACTATGTAAAGGTGCTATTTAAATTTACCACGATCTCGGTCTACCGAGGAAGTAATTAAAGCCCCTAATAGATGCTGATTGTAATCCATTGTCTATCGTTTTAGCGAAAATTTAATTACCCTATCAAGCGGTATTACTTCCAAGAAGCTCCATGGTGTAGGCCTGTTTTTGGTTCAGTTTTTGGGCAAATAAAATACGAACTAATCACCTGTTAATAGAACAGCCGAGGTGAAAGAGATAAAGCGGATGATGGAAATTGGAATAGTCACTATGCGATACATCGATACGATAATTGGAACAGAGCTGGAATTTCGTAATTATTTTACTCGTTTGAAATTGACCTGGAGATAATTGGTGAACATCGAGGATAATTTCGCGAGTTATTTTGTCGAATAATTCAACGAAAACGTAGAATCGAATCTCGACTGTTGAGTAACAGACAGAGTTCTTCGTTCGCTACTTTCAACGTGCTTCTGAAACCGCCTCTCCGCCCTCGCTGGATTGCACTGAATAGAATTGTTCGGCTGACAATTGAAGTCAGCAAATTGCTCTCTAATCACTTAGCCTGCAATGCAGCCTGTAGACGATAAGGAGGAACGTGTACACACAGAGAACTCTGAAATGCGACCAGCTCGTAACGCGGAAGTCGGGTTTCAGAATTCCACTTTCGGAGTTTCGAAACACCTCGAGCTTCGATTATTTTCTTAATTATGTTCTTATCCTGTGTTATCCGTAAGAAATCTCGGTGTCCGAGTGAACACAGAAAATGCGAATTTTCAGAATTTCACTTCAAGAATTCAGAATTTCTTGACAATTCAGAGTTTTACTCATTTCCCTGATCGTTAAATATTATATCGTCAAAATCCATTTTAATTCATTGTTAATATATCATTTCTTAATTGAATCTGTCAGATGAATTTTCCTCGTTTTTAATTTCTTTGTCATTCGAGTATATACTTCTTACTGGTACATACGATGCAAAGCACACAGAGAGTCCTACGTTTGAAGGAGCTGAGGCTGAGATATCTCGTGATTCTTCAGATATTTCTGAAATTGTAACAGGTCGAAAGATCCGAGGTAGTCTGAGGCGAGATCGGATAAAAGTTATCGCGATGCACGTGATCAAACATTAGGGAAGAGGAAGATTAGATACAGAGAGCGCGTCTAGAGCGAAAGAACTGGGTAAATGAAATATTCAAGCGTACGAATATTTCATTTATTCAAATCGGGACAAGCACTTGGTTATACGATGCTTCGAATAACCTGATTGCATTTAGTCTAAGTGATTGGATTCTGAAGACTATCACGAATCTTCTATCTGTCTGAAAAATTCGAACCACTGACTTAAGAATGATTCGTGAGGGGTTCAACTCTGGAGTTCAATCTCCACTCGTTTCCAATAATTAACTTTGGTAAACATAATACCAATTATCGCGCAACAATTTGGTTAAAATTTTATCATAATTTTATTCTCAATTCCACGTCACTGGTGCATAGATCAGGCCCACAAATGGCGGCTTGAAAAATAGATTTAGAATCTTCTTCGTGTGATCGAATGGTGCATATGTTAGACCCAAAAATGGCGGCTTGAAAATAAATTTCGAATCTTCTTCGTGTGCTCGAACGTTGAATGTCAGGTGACTATAGTAATTCGCTTTGACGAAAGGGTTAAATCGACTTCTTCAGCTTGGCTAGCTTTTTCAGGCTACTTATCCACGAGGTGAACTCTGAGGTCGTTTTCTCACGCTCTTCGTCGAAGCTTGGCTCTGGATCTGCTTAGTTCCTCTCTCTTTCTCCATCTTTCTCTTTCTCTCTCTCTCTCTCTCTCTCTCTCTCTCCATTTCCATCTGTCGGTTGTAAAAAGGCGAATGGAATTTCGCGCCGCCCGTGATTCTAATTCTTCGCCCGTCTATATACCTTTCGCCATCACGCCATTATGATACCGGCTCGAAACGCGGCCCACACGTCCCTTTCACGTTGTTTATACAGGGTGACTCTTTCTAGCAGATTTTATTAAGAAACCCAGTGCAATTTTCGTAATTCGAGCTTCGGTGTGAGATGAAAATAGGATGATGGACGTTCTTTGCCGAGGAGGGTTCTTCGGGCCCTTTCTTGCATTTTTAGACATGGTTTTGGGACGTTACCCTATTTTTCAGGATAGTCACTGAAGTAGTAATCGAAGTAGTCACTGCGATTATTATATTTTTCATCTCTTGCAAGGTAGGTTCCAGAAGGCTGCGATAAAGGCGCTATCGATTTATTTATTTATCGCATAATTTCTATTATTAAATCACGGAGGTAGATGTAGGTCGGGGTTTCCCAGTTTTCAAAGATTGGAGGCTGGACACACAAATTGGCACTTTTCGTTTTCCTTGAAGCTAGAAAATGCAAGTTTATATTTGGATTTTTCACGTATAGAAGGCGAGAGAGACAAGTGGATAATCTTCATTTTACAAATGATGGATACGATACGTTCTCATTCTTCGAATGTTAAAAATGTTCTCATAACTACTTTAATCATCATCAACTATACCGATTAATTTTTACTAGATCTCCCTTATCGAATGTGTACATATTTCGGATATTTTTCAAAAATATGTGGTACCAGAAATTCAGTCCTTTCCATAGCACAACCTACGAAGAGGATCTTAAAGAAAGCCTCAGTCCATCCAAAAAATATCAAAGCCCGTAACATTCCAAGACCCGTTCCCGACTCTCGCCATCAACCCTCCTCGCAGCGAAGACTGTAATCCGCGTGTCCACTTCCGATCGATCGGCTCCGTTTCCCGTTCCTCGACCCCAACAGCTGTCGCTGCTCGATCGTGTCTCGTTAACCGTCGTGATCCAAAATTAATCTAAAAATTATGCAAGCCGTTTGAAAGAGACGGAAGCCATGCCGTTCTAATCTTCTTCTGAACGGTTTAACGCGCGTGGGTCATCGCGAGGCGACCCACGTGCTGCGAGCGGAATGTCATGCGAAATCAGCGTGACACGAAATTGTCCGTTAAATCGTGACGGGACGAGAGAAACGATCGACCGAAGGAACCGAGGGAGAAAAAATGAAGGAAAAATAAAAAATGGAGAACGCGTTGCGGGGAAGAAGAAGTCGCGTTCGCGGAATTTTCGATGGAATTCGTCGAAATGGAAAGAAACCGGTTAATCGTGGCTGTACAGAATCGTGGAATGAAATGGAAAGACAGAAAATGGCGATTCTAGCTCGGGAAGGAAGTGCGAGGGAATCGCGTGCTAGGCTTTCGAAGAAGAGGAACGCGGAATGTTAGGGATGTAGAAGACGCTCAAGGCCGAGAGCCACAGACAGAATTAGATTCCACCGTTTTTCTATCTTCTTTGTGACTTTGTTGTTTCGTTTCTGGCGAAACCTATGATCGTTCCGAAATCGGGCAAGAGGATAAGATAATATTCGTCGGATCACTTCTGAAGGCTGCTCTTTGATGTCTCCATGTCCAGCTTGGAGTTTGGAATATTTATCGATGTCTGAGATCGATGGATGCGTTGGTATCTGAAGGTGAAGTAAATTTACCAAAATTTTGGATTTTTAAAAGACTGTTCTTCTCGCAAACGTTTCATTTGCTGGTTAGGATCATTCAGGATCATCTTTGTAACGTGGTTATTGATATTTGAATAGGGAGTAAATCCAATGCAGTTCTTTTAAAAATTACTATATAGAGAAATTCTTTTTTTATAAAATATTCGGTTCTGGGACCTCTTATTGGCCCTTTATAATGCTCCAATGTTCAGACTGGTGTTTGAAGTAATTGCCGTTGTCGAGTTTGATATACTCAATCGTTATTGTCTGAGATAAATCTAGTACAGTAATAACTATAGTAACTGTAGCTTCGATTAGGGTTACTGTAATAAATCCAATACAACTCGTTTAGCTAAAAGGAAGCATCGCCTGCTCTTTTTGCTCGAATTCGAGTATACAAACTTGCTTCTGCAATAATAGCCGACTTTCCAATTCGGTACAATCGTTGTTGTTTACGATAGATCTGGTATAACTAATGGCAAGTCATCTACGAAAAAGAACTATCGAATAAAGCAGTTTCCTTTGCTGCAAGACGTTTAATCTCAGGAATCATCGCTGTCTCTTTTCTTTTCCAACATTCTTCAACATTCTTCAACGTCCCCAGCTTCTTCTGGAACAATAGCTGATCTTCGAGTCGAGTACGATCATTATTATTCCCACCTATGATAAATCAAGCGCGATTCAGTCATCTGAAAAGGAAGAAAGCAAAACCATCGAGTCCAAAAATTCCTTTTCTTATTAATCGCCTAATTTCAACAATTCTCGTTACCTTTTTCGCTTACCCGAATGATCACTTGCACTTTCTCTGCGATAACGCGCAATTCACGAGCAATCTAGGACAATTCAGTCACCTGAAAAAATAAAAGGAATTAAAAACAGCTACTACCGAACAAAGGAGTTTGTTTCCTCGATGATCGCTCGATTCGTCGAAGCATCGGAGCAGAACTATGTCAAGACCGGTATGTCGATCGCGTCTAATAGTTCCTCGGGGTGCAAAGGGTTAATGTTGCATAATAATAGGAAACGTTTGACGCAGATAGAAATGGGAATCGGTAAAGTCATCGTGGAAATTATAGAACGTGCGAACAGGGTGTTGGATGATACGGCATAACTGTAAAGTTTGAAGTCGCTCGATGTTTTCCGATCTCACGAGGATGAGATCGCTTAGCTCGTACCGAAGTCATGCAGACATACGAGTACAACTGTATGTAATATCACACTCCAAGAACGTCCACGGTCCAATGATCTTAATATTGAATATCAGATCGTAAAGTACGCCTTCGACTGGCAAGAATATCGCGTGGAATCGGGCACAAGGCAGATCCTGCAGCGAACGATAGAGAGTACACGTCCGATAGTAACTCAGGCTTGAGAATCCTGAGTAAATTACGTAAATGGGTACACTAGCGACTAAAAGTCTGAAACTCTTCCTCTACTCTCCACCAATGATCGGTTATTCATTTTTACGCCCACGATTGCCAATAAAAGTTGGAAAATGAATAAGGAAATTCTGTGGACCAATTTCTTTTACTACTTACTGTTAATTGTATTTCATTTTTATAGTTGGATGCAATTTAAACAAATTTTTGTTATTGGTGACATTGGTAGATGTATTTGGGGAATTTCTATTTCAATAATCTCAATTTCTTAAATTCATACCATACCTCTCATTTTTCCAAGTATAAATGAAGACTCTGCAGGAAAAGTAGAGATTGTTCTCCCAATAATTTTTGCTGCACATTTTGGCAATGATAATAATTGGAACTGCACACTTCCTGTCCCTGATCTACGAAATAGATAAGATTAAATAAATTCCGGCCAATGGAAACAATTAAACAATTAAATTCATCGAATCATGTTTCTTTCCTGATAGAGTCTGGACTATTAGAAACCGATCTCCAGTCTTCTAACGTACTTTACATTTCCCAAAACTCTTTGGGTATCGTTCGGATAGAAGCATCCGAATTCTGAATACATCTGATATACATATAGACTTCTCTTCAACTACCTTTGGGATCTCGTCTTCGGGTCATCGTTTAAAAGGTTGTTTGGTTTCTTCGCGAAGATTCTGGAGGGTGTGCAACGTTGTTTGGAAGGCGAATATCTATGAGGGATTCGCGTTTTATCGAACGGCGTATCGATGGAGATCCCGTAAGTCTTCATGCTGAAAGAAGGTTTTTTATGTTAGAAACTGTGGTCGATGCATCGAGGAAAGTTCGCCGACTGCAATTTCCTTCGCAGACGAACGTATTTTCCGCACCACTGAATTCCTCCTTCTCCCGTTCTACGCGCAATTCCACGTTTCACGATCCTTCCATTCGCGGTGGAAGAAAACGCTTCGTGGCCTCCTAAAGCCGCGTTTTCAGCGTACGCTGGAAAAAGGAGGGCCGTATCGAATTTCTATGGAGCGAAAAGTCTGGGACGTCTGATCGTGTACCGGCTACTCGCGTAGTTGACCAAAGGAACGTCATTGAAAGGAAGACGTTCATTCAGAGTCGGCAGAAGATTCCAGAGTATTCGTCTTTAATCTGTTCTTCGTGGAAATTAAATGGTACTTCGAGGAACTTTCGCGGGAAAGGGGTTATAAATAAAGTTTCGGGGTCGGAGGTGATTTGTGGAAGTTAACAGAACTTTCATGTCTGCGAGTCTTCTAGATTCCGAGTATACGAATTTTTCCTGTGCTTTCGATTCTCGGAGTTATGAACTTACGGATCTCTAAACCTTCGAATTTTTGAACCTCTGAATGTTCGTATTTTAAAATTCTTTAATCTAATTTTTGAACGTTCGAATTCTCCAAATTCCAAATTTTTTGATCCTCGCATTTTCTGACTTCCAAATCTGCAAACTTTTGAAACGTTTGGTATTTTGAACAGTAGGCTGTAACAGCGCTACAACGCCACGTTATTTTTAGCTGCGTGAATTTTTATATTTAGCTAATATAATTTCGATTGCACAAGACACGAGCGTGAAGCAATCAGTTAATTAATCAAATACATTTCATCGTCTGAGAATTCGTTGAATTTGCTTCAAATTATAGCCCCAAACATGAATGCGTTTTAATTACGAGCCGTGTGAATATTCCTCGATATTCACTTTTCGATACGATTTTAGTCAGCTTTCTTTAAACAAGAATTCTCCTTAAGCTGTTCCGATCGGTTTCTTCGCCGCTAATTAACTGATTAGCGGGAACAAACGAGTTACACCTTAATTACCCGCAGCTGGCGCTATTCTATTTACGCGTGAGCCAGATAAGATACCGCAGTGTCACTGAAAATCATTCTCACGGTTTACATCCGGTCTTCTTGGCAATCGTTTCTTTAATAACGTCTGTCGCTCGATTTTCGCGCTATTAAACACGTTTCCGTCCTTTTTTCCCGTATTCACGGTTTTATCTTTCTTTTACTCTTGTATTATTATATTCCTGCGATAACTTTCTCCTATTTTAACCTGTTCGAGAATACTTGCATGCATGTTACTTCAAGTAGCTACTCCACGGTATATAAAATCCACATGTAAGTAATATTGTTGATAGATTTTGTCATTCATTTTGCCAAAGTAATTAGTAACAAATAATTTTTCGTGGAAAAATAAGATATAATCCTTGTCCTTCGACCTTGATTAATTCGTATCAGAAAAAATTCAGAATTTCTATTGGTCCTATGTATTGTATTATCTTACAAATTTTAAATACCTATTCTTAAAGGTTTGAATGATTTATGAGATTTATTTGATTTTACTTTTATTTCTTCTTTATCTACGTTGGTCAAATTGATCTTATTAATCCTTCCACTACATTGAAATGTAATCCATTGCTAAATAACACTGTATGCCATAAATGCACTTTAAACGCGTGGACAATATACGACGTTTTGAGTAAACCATTGAACGTCAATATTTACCACGTTTAATAGAAAGCAATCACAATCGTTGATTGTAATACCACCATATTGATATTCATTCGTTTACTTACACTCAGTCATTGTAACTTTATCGACTCAATGTTCAATAATAATATTTATTTATTATTTTCGATGCAGTGTCCTCATTTACCAAAAATATTTATTTTTATGTGATGTGAAGGACTAGTCAGTGTTAATATAGAATCGAAGGAATCAAATTTCTCATTTTTAAAAATCCAAGAATAACTGTAAGACGAGTTTTCCATCCTTCATACAAAAAATATCTTGCTCTCCCGCATTCTATATTTTTTGAACGGAATATATGAGAGTCGAAAGAGGATCGCATAAGAAGCGGAGCAGAGCGCTGTTTTGGCCGCTAAAAAAAGAAAGTTCCACTGGAAAGTGTTATCACTGCGTTGAGAGTGTTGGATTCATCGATGGTGGTTAGAGAGGCCGGCGATTTTCTGATTCATCGTCCACGTGATTCGTATTCAGCGTCCGCGTTGTCGCTACATCTTATTGTCCACGGAAATGACATTTTACGCGAGTATCATTCCGATGTGCAAATTCGACGATCCGATGCACGATGAATACGGGCTCGTCCCGTATGCATAACGCGTAATTACACGCTTTAATTCGAACATCGTCCCGATACATTGGTCCTCCATCGGGAACCGAAGAATTAATCGAACAGGATACCGAATATATATTACTTCTAATTTAGAGTTTATTTATATATAGGATGCTCCACTTAAACTGGTCAAGGTAGATCTGAAATGACCAATGAAATTTTAGTTAAAATATTTTTATGCTAATTTTAGATATATAGAATTTAAACAAGTACCATTTCGTAGAGAATTAGCGAGGTTCTTTTCAGAAGAGACGAAGAAAAACTAAAAAGAAACGTGAAAGATTTTTTTTCTATTAAAATTTCATACTTCAAATATATTATAAATTAAAAAAAAAAATTGCAACATGAAGTAAGCGATAAAATCATTTCTCTTAAATTTTTGACTTAAGCTACATTCATAATTACCGCCATTTATACGAACCATTCAAATTCAGGGTTGAATCTTTCCAAACTTTCGCGCCGAAGCACTCGATCAACACCTAACCTCCTCTATTTAAACCATATTCCTGCTCTCCGTTTTATCACGGTAATAATCGATTTGACAAACGAGCGTCTTACATATTTATCGTAATTATAGTCCCAGGTTGCACCAGATTATTATCAGTGACATCTACAAATACATATCATTACCGTCTTCGCCATAATATAATTCTGCATAAGATCAAGTACGATGATTCCATTAATAAAAAGTAACCCTCGTCGAATGACCATAAACACGGTAACACATATTCCTAGCATAGATGCCTCCTAATTAACCATCTCTCGTTGAAATACGAATTTTTCCCGTGGAACGTTAATCGTGATTAATTATCGTCGTTCTCAACGCTTCTCGTATACTTTATCGCAAAAAATCACCAATCCGAAGGAACGCGAGCGAGATTACCGTGTGTTATTTGTTTTAATAATTAGCCGACGATTAAACGCGAGTAGGTGCGCGCGCAGCCGGTCGTTGTTTGCCGCCATCTGTCGGCAGGAAAAAAAGGAGTCGCGGCGAAGGCTGCGCGCCGTTCGAGTATGCAGCGGTAACCGCCGCAGCGGAAATGGAAAGAGAGCATGGCGAGGGACGGGAAAAAGAGAGAGGAGAAAAAAATAATTCGAGTATTCCAACAAGAAGAGCGGAGCGGATCTTCCTAGCGAAACATCGTCTGCACGTTAGCCCCGGCCGGACCTCTCTGTTCGTTTGACTGGAATGCACCAAAAATAAATTCGGCGGCGGAGCGCCATTTTGGAATCACCCCTTAATGCATTTGTCTCCCTCCTCCTTCTCCTTCTTCTTCTTGCACGCCTTCATTCTGTCACATATTTTCTAGATCGTATCGCGTTTCTGATTCCTCTGTGATCGCGTTTGTACGAGCGGTGTGTCGTGTTTCGCTTGTTCCGCGTTTAAACAGCACGCCGTAACTTTTGGCGGGGATTTCGATTTGAATTGGAACAGATGGAATATTTAATTGGTGAAAAACTATAAATCGTGCCGGATTTTTTAATTTTTTTTTCTTCTTTCTCATATTCTCTCAGCTTTGTTCGTCTAACGGAAGTTTCTGTTCCGTCTGACTATGTACCGTGGCGTTATCGATGGTACGCGGTGGTTCACGTGTAAAATATGTTAAAAAGTATAATACAATTTTCTTTAATCTTTTCTTTCTTCGTTTTAGATATAACGTAGACTGGATATAATAATAAATAATCTTTCTCTTTCTTCGCGAAAGAGAATTTTTCTCCTTGGATTTTCTTGCCCGATGCTTTTTACTTCATGGTGGATTATGAAAAGAAATATCGCGTAAAAGGAATTATGGGATGAGAGGCAAGAAGAAGCATTGCGTATCCTTGCATGTAAAAATGGAGGAAGAACGTGTTGCAATGTTGCTTTCGTTCTACTTTGGTTCTAAAACACTGGATAATTACGAATATATAGTTACATCTACTGATGACTTAATTTCCAGTAATCGACGTTTCTATTATTCTATTTACAACGAAACCAAACAACACAACTGCGAATAATTCTATTGACATTTAAATTTATCTTTGATAATAATTGCTGGCAATTCTATCTACGTTTAAAGTAAACTTTGACAATGACTATGAGTAATACTATCTACGTTCAAAATCAACTTTGACAATGACTGTGAGTAATTCTATCTACATACAAACTAAACTGTGACTATAATGAAGAGACTGGTCATTCATATTCTACTATAGTAACATACTATGCAATCGGTATAGAATACTATAATAGCGATATTATTCTATACATGTATATATAGTAGACATTCACGATATTGTAAAATACCATGAGATTTCTCAGTTTAAGACAGTGCCATTTAATCCTCTGCCTGGAACTCCATAGCTCTATTCAATTGATTTTATACGTACCCAACTCCAAAGTAAAATAACCTTTATGATATAGATATTTTTACAATTTCTTTATTCTAGGATCAGATTAGAGCTGGTGAATTGTTAAGTACATGGTAAAATCGTGGTCATTAGCAGGGTCGAATAGCAGTGGTAAACGCGGCAGGTACGTAGGAATAACCTGGAAGGCCCTTTGTCTCTGATGCACCTTTGTCTATGATGGTCGTAAATGGAAAAATTTACACGTGAAAACGAATGAACGCATTCAAGGCTGATTAGAAGGATGATAATTTCGTACTAAGACCGTGATCAATAGCGCGTAAGTTCTTGTAATTATGCGAAGGACAGACAATTCTTTGTCCCGATTCTACAGTTACTTTCGGAGTTAATAGCCTTATTCCAAAGGTGTAACCATTCGTAACCGTGTCGAATAAAAGTTTGTCCGGATGCATGTTGATTTTTCGCTATTATAGAATTTTCAATGGTGGCTGTTTATACAGTATAATGAGTCCTTTTTTCCATTCAGGAAAAAATACATCTTAATATCGAGCCGGCCTCTAGTGGACGTTGAAATTTTTATAGATGATCCAACGAGCGACCTTTCTCTGCAATTTTTTATTTAAATAATTTCCGATGAATACATCGTTTCGTTTTATAGTCATCGAGTCATGGAACAGGCTATCGATAAAAATCGTACGGTACTCGTGTTTGATTTGTGTCCCAGAATTTTATCTCGTGTTATATTTCTCTCGTGTATTTTTTAGCCATATTTCATCTCTACGCTGT
Source organism: Eufriesea mexicana (assembly GCF_001483705.2). Lineage (NCBI taxonomy): Eukaryota > Metazoa > Arthropoda > Insecta > Hymenoptera > Apidae > Eufriesea > Eufriesea mexicana. The sequence continues at coordinate 74,841 of NW_016963458.1, forward strand.
ACCATGCACACGTGAATGTCACCTGTACCTTTTACAGCGATTCCATTATTCGCGTTCAATACCGTTTCGACGAAAAAAACCTTCATAGTCACTTTTCACTACGTCTGTTTCTTCTTTTTTCGACCAACGTGTATTTTTAGTGGTAATGCCATGTTTTCACTGGGAGAATCATGCGCGTATTAATCGCAATTTTTCACGTAATGTATGTTTTCAGTGACGATATAAAATCCTCGTACGAAGAACAAGTAGTCATTAATAAATGAACGATCAGTAGCCTATGGAGAAAGTAGGAAAAATTTAGCTTGGAATATATTGAGACTGTTTTTATGCAATTCGCTGTTTTATAAACTTCAACTATAGAAAATAAAAATGTTATTCAATACAGCGACTGTAGTCGATGTTAGGAACAAAGAGATTCACACTAGAGTTATCAAACCAAGACAGAAGAATTGATATCAGGCCTGCTATTGCAGTTAACAAAGACGTAATTCTTTTTGGCAAAATTAATATTGATTATTATAGCATGAAATAGAAACTTCGTTTTATATAACGTTGTATTATCTTTTCAAATACTTATATAATATATATAATGTATAATATGTATAATATACAGTATATAATACACAATATAATTACACAGTATACGATATAACATACATGACTGACAACGTATGTTACATTTAAATAGAAATTACAACTCAGTAGTATCGTTGACGACAGAATTTGTTCAAGTTCGTGAATTCTTCCAACAGATTCTCTAAAACAGTTTTAGCATATATTCTATATCCGTTTGAATTTTGAGGAATCAGCCCCTTCCCGGTTGCACCACCGGTTACGTGACACCCTGTATAATATCGTGTGCGAGTGGCGACGACTATTAGGTACAAAGAGCCAGCCAGTGTGTACAAGTAGAAACGAAGAAATACTGAATAATTCAGGCAGTGACCGTAGCGAGTGACGTCATGATAGTATTCAGCCGGTGGACGGTTCAAGCTGAGCGACCATGTGGAACCCCATCCGCTTAGGCCCCCGCTGAAAAATTTCAGCTTTCCGTACAAATTCCCTTATGTGGCACGACACTCGGAGAAACCCTTGGTGGTGATCGTTAAAGAAACCATAGACAAAACACATCGTCCTATCCCTCCCTCGTCCTACAGTTTCACCTACGTGTAAAAACGGTACCGATCTTCTTGCGATCGTTCCTCCAATATGGTATCGGTGAAACCAACTAAGACTCTGTACTCCTCCACCGTGAACGCTGACTTTTTTTCTTCTTTTTCTTTTTGGTAATTTATCACGTGCAGCATGTAATTTGTAAGTATTCGGTACTCGTTTCGTGTGGTCGTCGATGATTCGTTATAGTAATCGCAGTTGGATGTTTCATTAGGCGAATGGAAATATTCTCTGGAAGCGTAAAGAAAAATTGTTAATATTATCGATATCACATACTAAGTGGTATTAACGTTTGAAATGAACTATTCTAAACTTTTCTTGAAGTTTGAGGAAGTATTTGTATATCTATTTCTGATAAAATTCGTGTCATCTTTTATCGAGATACGTAATAAAATAAACAGGCGATTATACATACCGATTTATTTTCATCGTAGAATTTTAATTGTATTTAGATACACGATACAGATCGTTAATACTGGTGTCAACATTGAAAATGAGGTGCACTTGCTGCTATTTTATAACTGAATGTAATCGTTTCATCTGGGTTTCAAACAGTTTACACAGTTCCATGGTACACTTGGTTCGGTATTAATCGAATAGGTTTTCTGTAATGCAAATATGAATACATGAAATATGCGGAATATGTCGTTCGGAGATGATCAGAAAGGAGAAACACCGAATCCGCTGGTATCGAGAGTATTCAGAGAATTTAAGAGAACGGATGTTCAAGGTTTCCGAAATATCGAGTACTTTACTCGTATCGGTATGGCAGATCTCTGGTGATTTTAATAACAGCGATAGCTGAACGCGTGGCGACCGATTCGAATGATGAACGCATGATTCTTTCAACATCTCGCGCGTCCTGGCTTCGTTATCAAGCATGGCCCATCGCCGGATATCTCGCAACCCGTACCGTATTTTTCCCGCCATTGTATGGAAATGTCAGAAACCTCGTGTTTCTTCGAACTTCTTTTATGCCGGTCTCCGCGACTCGGCCACCGAAAAGAAAGAAATATGCAAATGCAGCCGACCAGTTCGAATGGCGGCGCATCATCGATGTTCGAAGCTTTTGAAGTAGTCTGAAGTAACTGCTCGCCAGTGTCTAATTGTTTGTTCAATAGCGACTTCGTGATTGGAATGGTCGAACTTGAACAAAAATTGCGCCATCTCTCTTTCTGCACTTCCTATTCGGACTTCATTAGAATGCTGTCAGGGTAGCATAATGTAGCGTTCTAAAGATGAGAGTTTGAAGGGTCAGTATTTGGATATTTGATTATTCCTATCTGGGTAAGAGGAAGAAATTTCTAGGGCATTTCTTGGTAAGCTAATTGGGTCTTTTTAAATTATACGAATTTAGTAAATAGTAATTTGGATCATCGATTTAACAGAAATTTTGAGATAATGCTGGTAAATTTAGTAGAAATTGTGGAATATTGTTTTAGAAAGTAAGTAAAGAGCCTGGGATATTGACTATACGAGTGGCAAACAATTTTTGAATGTAAATTGTAGATTGAACAGAAATCTAGAAATACTATTACTTTTTCTATGTTTAAAACTTATTAGAGCAGAGTGTTATTTTAAATAAAATATACCGCTATTGGAAAAGCAATGTCCGTACAATAAACAGGTGTACGCTCTGCTAACGTTGATTCGTGTTCACTCCACCGTGTGAAAATCTCCTACGCAAGGTGAAACCTTGTATTAACGCGTGTATACATATACACCGCAGCACAGCGCTTCTTTCCTCTTTTGAAACGATTATTACGTTCAGGAAAGTCGTTGGAGAGCTGGACACTTTCCTCGTTAAATATAAGCGTAACAAAAATTAGAAATTGAATTTAAAAATAAAAAAAGAAAGAAAGAAGGGAAAGCAAAAATACGTGTAATTATCACTGAGAACTGAACAGTTTCATAATTTCTGTTTCAGCAATGCCAGTCGTTGATCGAAGAAAATCGAAGACTACAGAACGCCTTAACGACCAATCAAATACCTTATGTACAAGTTATAGACAGCGTTTTCCTCCAGACGCAGGTTGAAACATTGCAATGGCAACTAAAACAGGTTTGTATTTAACCATGAATAACGATCGTTTAACATACTTGATTTACAAGAGGAAATTGTTGATGTCCTCGACCAGATTACCTTATCCCCATTCCTTGAATGCTTCACGTTTGGCCCCAAAAAATATCCAAGTGCTATATTTAGCATTTTGGTTTGTATACCACTGTATTCGAATACGGTAGTCAAAGGTATTATACATTAATGTCCACAAAACTTAACAATAATAAAGTATACACTGTGGTAATTAGAAATTATTTTAGATTAAATCAAAATAAAGATATAAAATGATGAATTAAATGAATATTTATCATGGTAAAAATTGCAGATAGAAGCAAACCGACAAATGTACCGTTCACTGATGGAGCAGGTGGTACGTTTCCTGGACCGAGCCCGCAAGAGCTTGGATATTCTTCACGAGAAGAGTAATCTTAAGGACAAGAATTCAATGGGGCGAGTTCCACGTAGCCGTAGCGTTCACACTGTTCATGCGGATTCTTCGCCGAATCGTGCTCTTTCAGCATCCTCGTCTTCGAGTTCTTCTCGCTTTGCGAGGGCGAAATCGGTCACACAGATCTCACCATGTACCACGAGTTATCGCGAATTCACCTGGTCGATGCTTCGTAGAAACGATCCAGCACACTGTACTCCTCCGCGTAATAAATCTCAGGAGCTCAATAAAACTCACGACGGTGTTGTTTATAGAAGGCCCAAACAGTCAGAGCTGGATCCGAACGACATACCGCCTGAGAAATTATCACAAGAAGCATTTAGGTATGTAACTGTAAATTCGAGGTATCGATATAATAACTTACATTACTTGGAATTATATAAGAATGATTGATAGTTTAAGATTGTAACGTATTCTAAATTAATTGTTCCAGGTTAATGAGAACTGTTCAGTCGTTGCTCGCAATGAGAGAGCCTGATCTGGTCAGAGTCTCGTCGATAGAGAATAATGATTCGTCTCCTTCGCCCATAGATCATCATCGTCATAATAACCACGCCAACGGAATAGCACTCAATCTGCAGAATAATAGCTTTGTAAATTCTACGAGCATACAAGAAACTGTTGGGTTCTGTCGCTCCAGCTGCGATCGTGGAAACGAGTCGAGTAGTACCGATAACGATAGTAGAACTTGTTTCTTAAAATCGCCATCGAACGTCGTGGAAGTCGATCGAAATTTGCAGAACCTTCTTCCCGGTGTAAGAAGATCCCTCGACGCCACATCGCTCAACTCAGGAAGCAGCAAAACCACCGAAGAGGAAGATACACTTTCAAATAATAATTGCTTTAATGTTTCCATGCCAGATCATGATGGCATTTTCACATGTACACCAACATCTACGCCAAATAAACGTGTTAGGAAAGTAGAAAAAAAGGAGAAGGAGAAATCTTCGAAATCAAAACCAGCTGCTAGTGTAAGCAGTGTTGAGGATGAGAGTGGATTTTCTTCTATGAGTTCTTTTCAAGAAATTGGTTTACCTAATGGTCTGCCAATCTCGCCCATAAGAGGTTGCCACACGGAGGTGGGTTTGCCCGAGGTACCTTTGGAAAAAGCCAGACATCGTAGATGGTCTTCTACTCCAGCTGAAATTCAAGCTCTTTTTAATAAACAGCGTAACAGCTTCGCCACCTCCCAAACTACTACCGAGTCTTTGAGCGTCTGGGTTTGAATGATTTTACGAGCGATATACATAAACTACTTTCTAAATGAGATAGCTCTGGTGAATGTACTTGATACATTCAAATATGAACAGATGACCGAACATTGAAGGCACAATTGATTCATACAGTGTAATTTTTTTCTGTAAATACTCGTTTCTGAATGTTTCTGTTCAATTTGTATTTTATTTCTTCTTTTTCAAGAAAGGTTTAACGTTTGAGAAACTTTTTAAACTATTTTAAAGCAAAGATAACGCGAGTAACTAATATCTTATTTTAAAATTCTTTTCTATTTATGTTTTATTTGGCATTGATATTATGAGCAGTTTAATGCAGTACTTTAGAATATAAATTTGTTCAGAGCTTTATTAGAAGGTTAATATGTATGCGAGCTTAGTTAGTACTTTCATGTGTAATAGGAAAAAAATACATAATTCTTGGTAGTTATGTGCAAAAGAATTTGTAAAAGTTGTTTTCAGCATTTGTATTAATGAAAGTAATTGACAATCATATGAATCTTAAATGTCGATGCGTTATACTAATATTGTAATTGAGCATTTTGCCTCCATACAGGTACTCAAAAATATTTCAAACAGCTACGACTTCCAAATAGTGTTCAATTTGTACTTACAAGTATTACTATGCAATCATAAGTCATCAAAATTGTAATCCGTTTTAGTTTTCATAGATTTGTACATAAAGAATGACATAAAGTATTCAGCATTCAACGTCTGAAAAGTTTTTTTAATTGGTAACAAAATCACTTAACCATATAATTAACTATAAGAGTTTCTATACATTTAACATTTACAAGTACTTTGATAACATCTTTTTTTTAGTCTGTTTTAGGTTCATTATGCAGATGCATACATTTCAATTTTTGACATTTAAACATATAATAATTAAATCAATTTTCATTTCATGAACATTTATATTTTTCATAGAATCTTTTGTCAAGAATCTTGTAAAGATCATTTTTAGGTTGTGTGGTTATAAGTTACATACCGATAAACCTGGCTACATAATTTTTCAACACGTATTCTAAACAATTACGGAACAATTTTCTACTAACAATTTACGAATAAGAAAAATGTGTTCTTTAAATTTGAAGAAAATGACAAATGATTACGTTTTCGACTTCTAAACACTCAACACCGAACCTATCAAATCTATACGAAAATCTTAAGAAAAGAAATAAATAAAATTAATGCTTTATGAATGCACTCGGGGGTCCGTAGTTCATTTACGAGATCGTATATCGGTAAGGAAAAATAATCTGAAATAACGGAAAAGGAAAGAAACATCGTGATCAAAGATTTCACGAGAACCGCTGATCGCGGCCAGAAAACATGCAAGGGGGGAAGCGGGAGGGCGGTTGAATGCGCGCGCATCGCGATAAGCCAAAAGTAAAGACAGTGTTCGTTATCAGTACGGCAGGCGTCGTTCACTTGTTCGCGAGTCGGTCCAGAGGGTAGCCAGGAGATTGCGCCACCAGCCGATCCACTTTTAGATTGATTTTCAAGAGCACCGTGTACTGGGTAGCGCTCCGCGTTTATTTTAACGTGGCCAGAGTGTTCGAACGGGCCGCGACCGTCTCGGGTGATAGTAGAAACAGCGTGACGAGGTGAGAGGTTCGGGTGCGGGCGCCTTTTCTCTCTGCCGGTCTGGAAGAACGTCATTTAATTGTGTCCCACGGGAGGCACATCGTTCTCGTTGCCTGCGTGCTCGTTGTTATTACACGTTTACATTCGTGTGTGTGCTGTTTCTGCTCCGCGTACACAGTTGTAGTTGGCGTGTATACACATAGAAAGTCTATCTATATCTGTCGTTCGTTCTTTCGTGCGGTGTTCCGTATACGAACCGACTGTGTGTGCGTGTGTACCCTCAGAACGTGCGGCTTCGTGGCGCAGTGCGTGAAATGAGTGACAAGGATCGTTCTTCTCCCACTCTTGTTGAAAACAGTCTCAAGTCGCTGCTCGATCAACCTAGTATATTTCCATTGATTGGTAAGTATCATCGTAATTTCGTTTAATTCGTAATATAAGAATATCTTTTGGTATTTCCTGTTATACGGGCTCGCAGATCTCCCCTCCTCTTCCTCGTTCATTCGTCTTGTTAGAACGCGCATTTTTTCTTTTCTTCGAAATTCGCGCAAATACTACTTCAGCGCTGACTAGCGGCGATCGAACGAATATGAAACGTGTTTTTCTTCTGTTTCCATTGACGAATCACCGTGTCGTCGATATTTTCTTTGAACATGGATGTCTTCGTTGTGACGTTTAAATTTGCATGTTAATTGCTTTTTATTTTTGTTCATTGATACCGAACACTACATGGAGGAAGCAAACGAATCTTACTTTTTGAAAGATTTATTTAAAATAAACCTTAAGAAGAGGAATACAGAATAGTAAGCACGCATTTTATGTTCATTGGTTGCGCCGGCGCTCGGTTCTTGGTCTCTCGATTAACCTCGTTTGGACCCCGTGGTGCACCACGTGATGCTACCAACCTAACCTCACTTTCACTTGCTCAACCTATATGTTCGGTTTAGTTCGGCTCAATACGGCTGTTTTACGAAGCGATTTACTAACCTTTCCGATCTGACCATGGAACGAACGTTTTTAGTGCCATGTGGTAGACTAAGTAGAAATTTAGAATTTCATGGCAAAACTATCGACTTATATTCATCGAAGGTTGATTACTTATACGATCGTTTTTTCTGTGGATCACGATTTCCGTGAATATTGCGTAAATATTTCTTTTTATTCGCGATTGTTTTGAATCGTTTAAAATGCGTGTTCTTTGAAGTTTATCGAAAGGACAGAGTGGGGAAATGATGATAGAGGAGGGGAAGTGAAATAAAATATTGGTTGCGCCGTATTTATTTAGCCTGCCATTCGACCATGGTATCTTAACTGGCGTTCATGGTTTTACGTCAGCTTATAAGTGTTTTAGAAGTTTAGTTATTACACTACGGTGTAATAATCGACTTGACACTATTTTAAGCGAATCGTCGTTTCTTTGAAGATACGTCGAATTTTTTTCGTTACATTAATTTACATACCAATTTACGCCATGCGCCGTGCAAAATGTAAATTACGATACAAAGTGCGTCTCGAGTGGTAGCTAGGGGCAATAATTCGACTTTCTTGTCGTACTGCATTATCTGTGGAACAAGGTTCGAGTCTACCTCAGGTAATTGTGCTTTGCGCAATCGCGGCACTCGTTCAACTTTTGTCCATAGGTAACGACAAAAAAGAAGTATAATGTATTCGTCGTCTGCACGCAGAAAGAAAAGTGAAACCGTGGAAATGTAATGAGAGTTAATTATTTTAACGGCGTTGTATCAATAATTCGAAACATAGAGCCGGTAAATTAAGGACAGTTCCCTGACTCAACGTAATGGCTTACTTCCCATTCAACTTTGTAACCAGTTTCATACGCTGTTCGCGACGAAATAGGTTTCATTGTAAGGTGACATCAAACGATTAGAGTGAGTGATTGTAAAAATGATTATAAATATTTAAAAATAATTATACCATTTCTATTCCGATATTAATTTATCGACCTGTATTTGTTTTAGGCATTTGTACTGTCGGTAACAGTTTGCTGTTCAAGTTGGAATTGGCGAATAAAAATTTGAATCAATGGAGGTTCACGTACTCTTCTACAAAATTTAATCTCTCTTTACTACCATGCATTTCAAACGATTAATCTGTGTTTATTTTTTTAGTACTATTATTTTGATAGACGATACCGTGCGAGGTGAATGAGACAGATTTTCAAGATAACTGTACAGAAAATCAAGATCTACCATCGTTATCGATATTCCAATGCTCGGGCTCCTCGAATATGGGCGTTTCATTTTAAAATCGGTTTTGATTAAAAATTTTTAGTCTACCGTCCTCTCGATTATTTTTCTGATTAATGTTGCGTTATAGTTATCGTATCCAGCTTATCTTCGATCCGTGTGTTATAAGTTTGATAAGATGGCGTTCTTCGTTCGATTATATTTCATTCACGATATATATATCGGGAATTAATATTTTCTCGAAATAAAAGAAGGAAAATAATAATCGTTATTCCATTCGGTATTAAAGTAGCACGAAAATTTGCTAAGAAAAGTTGCATTTAAGAACGATTACCTGGACATAAGTTATGTAGATTTATCGTGGCGATTAAATTGCATGGGAGAGGCATTTTTTGGTGCATATTAATGACCAAGCAGTTTGCTGTTCGTAATCATCGTGTACGACACTTTCACGCGATGTAGTTGGACATTAATTTTAAGATTGACACTGAGATAACGCATTACGTCATGACTTCGCTCAAGGACTGGCATTTGTCATTGCAGAAATAGAAGTAAATTGCGAATTTACGAGTATCTGAAAAGAGTAGTCGTGGGTGGAATCGAACGCACCACGTGTTTCACTGTAACAGCCATCCCACTTGTTCCAGAACTAATTGATAACTCGTTTAAAATAGTCAAACTTTGATACTTGATATCGGCGTGTATTTAGTAAAGGAAATCCATTAATCAGATTGTAGTAAAACACGTTAATTTTTGCATAAAGTGTCTATGCCAATCTTTGCACATTTCTTAGGTTGTTCATTTTATCCAGAATAATTACATGGTTATTAGATGGTGTATCTTCATTTACAGACCAAAAAATTAAACTTTACCATTATACAGAAAATTGAATTACGTCTCTCTTAGAAATATTATATCCATCGATAAGTCAAACATCCCAGTCGATCTACTCAAAAGCCCCCTTGGACAAAATAAGCTCCACAAAACTTGCCCTTTCTTTTTCACTCTTGAGAAATAGTAAACCATAAGAAAGCATCGTATAACGTCTCTCGAAAAGCCTCATAAAGTAGCACGTTATCACCAAAGGAGAAAACCAGAAGAAGCAGTTAACCAGTGTTGGCCAGTTAAAAGGTCAGCGAATAGTTAAAAGTCGCTGAGGGTAATTCAGTGATAAGCCTATGAGGCTATCAGCATCGTAGCTCAATTTCTTCCTTGGGAAACGTCATTCATACATCCTTTCTCGACACGAGCACCGTCTATGGTCTTCTTCTTCGTTTCTTTCTTTTTTCTCTGCTTTTTCTTCCTTTTCTTTTTTTTCGCGAGGCCTAACGGACGTTCGGAGCGACGAGGCCGCTCGCCTCTGGCCTGGCGTGGCCTCCAACCGAGTACCGCTC
>NW_016963458.1:85975-105423 GCF_001483705.2 Eufriesea mexicana
TGCCGCTCTTCTGGCAGCCGGCCAAAGCTTATGCCAGGTTTCAACATACCGGCCGACATGGATATTTTCGGGTTTGCGGCGAAACGACAAGCCCTGCCTTCTCTTTCTTTGCTTCTCTGACCTCGTCGCGCCACGAAACACCATCCCGATATCTCGTTCCATCCTGATCCTGATCGACTCGAGTTCCATCCTCAGTACTTACACCCTATCCCCTTTGTCGGGGCTCCCTTGGTTCCGATGGACGATGGCTGCTTCCGTTTTATTGATCAGACCCTGGTTGTCGAAGCAAGGTCCCTTCCTCGTGTATGGATGGAACTTCCTTAACTCGTTAATAGGACTGGGGGCAGAGATTTTTTCTTGGGGTGGTTTCGCTGCGGAGTTGGACGAGTTGGATGTTCGTTTAATGCAAATTCCTCGATTTTAAATCATCCTTTCGGTTTTCGAAGAATTTGTCAAAGCCGATGTTGATCAGTTTAGCTACCTAGTGCTTCGTATTAGAGTAGATCGATTGATGTACATAATTGCGTGAGATGTTGAGAGTTACCATTTGAGTCAGGTCGATCAACTTCGGTTCACCGTTTCTTTTATGAAGAGTTAGATGTTGATCATGTGAATTGCCGGTTGTATCGAACTGATTATCTTCGATTGACTGTTTCTTTTCTGAAGATTACTGTTTGAGTTAAATTGATCGACTCTGGTGCATCCTTTCTTCTACGAAGAATTAATCATTAATCATCTGTCTAGGCATTAGCAATGAGGAATTTATGAAAGATCGTGTTGATCAGTTGAGCTATGGAGTGTTTCATTGAGCAAATCGATCAATGTATTTTTCTGGAATACCGTGAATTATCATACTCGATGCGTTGAGTTTAGAAAAAGTAGAAGCCAAGTTGAGATTAAAGCGAAGATTTGTTAGGTATACAAGGCTTCAAGGGGTTGATTACGGAAGATGAATGGATTTGCAGTTCAAGTGGTTAATATTTGGAAGATTTATTGCAGTAGCCTTGGAGTTTGAGGCCTAATTTAGGAAGAGTTAACACTTACCATGGAGCAAGATTATATTTTTTAATTTTAATAAGAGACTCTCAGAGTTCAGTTAAGGGGCATTCCTCGTTGTTCCATGAATGATGAGCGACTCTATTTGGTCTCCAATTCAAGTAACCCATCGGCTATATTCTGTTCTGCTATATCCTTCTCTAATTTACACAGAGTCACTTATTCGGTCTTTCTCAAAGTTTGCTAGAGCGACAGTCACATGGTGTATTAACTAAATTCGCTTTGGAAAACTCTACTCGTTAATCCGTACATTACATACAAGCGTATCTAGACAAAAATAAAATTCTGATACTGTTTGACTTTGAATTAGGAGGGTTAGAGCATGGTGTATGTAAGACATGTAAAAGTAAAATTCAGACACCGTTTCACTTCGAATTGCAAAGGACAGACTATATATTATTTATACGTGAAATGCATAAAAGTACCGTGAATATTCCGACACTGTTTGGTTTTGAATTAGAAGGATTAGTGTTCGATATATGTAAAATATTTAAAAGTAAAATTTAGCCACCGCCAGGCCTCGAAATTGATTATTTATATACGTAATTTATAGAAGTAAAAGTTTTAACACTGTGTTTGACTTGGAATTAGGATATCGTGTACCTAAAGGATGTAGAAGTAAAATTTAGGCACTGTCTCGCTTCGAATTTCAGTATTATTCATGCGTGAAATTAAAATTTGGATACTATGTTTAACTTCGAATTAATTAGGAGGTACAATACGTAAAATATGTAGAAGTATTGCAGAATTAAAAATTTAGGCAGTTTCGCTTCGAATGCCACATGTTACCCTTAAGTGGGATATGCAATATAAGTATGAAAAGTAATACAATATAAGTATAAAAAGTATAAAGATAAGATTTTCGGGTCCATTTCTAACTCGAGGGAATCAGACTGTGGCAAGTGTAAAGTATAGCAGAGTTACAGGAAACGAGAAAAATCGGGTTACTCGAAGGAAGGTTCGCTTGCTACTTGTTAGCATCCTCGAGGTATGGTAATAAGTGGTAAGGCGAGGCTTATCTGCTCATAAGTTGCTTACTCATTATTGTGCCGGTTTTGAATAATTTACAGCGACGACACGCGGGGGCACGTGGCTGTTTCTCTCAGGCACTGTGCGACTCGTATTTACGATCCTGTAAAAGGGACTGCACGATAAGATAGTGTGACGGTAATTTAGAGGCGCTGGAATGATTAGGAGTAAAAACGAGGCTATGGAAGGTGCTGTAAATCAAATGGTACAGAATAGATCTCAATCTGGCTATTTGGTTTCAGAAGAATTTGTGTCTTTCTATTTCTCTGAATTTTTCTTCTATTTTAATAGTCTTAGAGGAAATTTTAGACAAATTCTAGTATTTCTATAGAGTAGGATAGTACATCATTGTATGAATTCTTGGTAAATTAATTTTTAGCAGATTCTTTTACCGGTGTCTTTTAGATCCTCTAATTTCTTCAGTACCATGATCTTTGAATTGTATTTGCATCGGCGAGAGATATTAATAGTCGTATTAATTTCTAAGGGTATGCATGTATTAACTTTCAAACATATGCAAAGCATTACTTAACCTTCTCAATGAAGTTCGTGCTGATCTGAATATCTTATCATTTTCAATATGTTATTATAATACCGATCTTGCACGAAACAATTTCGATAACGTACTCGAAAGCTTAAGAAATATAATCGAGTATATAAATTGTTAAACCACATCGAATACTTTAAGAATCCATACGTACTTTTAATTGCGAGATGTAACTCGAATTAGAAAATTAAAGGGGAAGTAAATGTATCACAATCGTATCTGTATATTAAAAATTTCTCATTTATTCTGAGAAATGGCCCCGTTATTTCTCACCGGTTTCGTTTTCCCATTTTTGTGTGTCATGGTTTGAACAGACAGTTAATGTAATTGAACGAATCGTACAAGTGTACTGTGACACGAAGCCTTTACATCGTGTGCCACGATGTGAAATACGGCTTCCACGTCAAGGTTGCTTCGTACGAGGAACAGAGTTGCAAGAATCTCAAAAGTTTTTGAACTTTCGATCCTGTTCTCCGACATGTTGCACCACTGCAATCGTCTGTTCGCTGATATATAAGACAGATAGAGATTACATCAAGTTCAAGGAGCCTACGTAACTGTACTAATTCAAGACGATATCGATTTGTTCCAATTGAGTCGCTTTCTCTAGTCTCGTGTCATTATTATTGTAAACTCTCTACGAGAGAACTTGATTTTGTCATTCGGATTGTCGACATTTCACTGAATTTCTTCCTCGAGAATTTATTCGTGAAATTAGGAACACGAATTGCCATGATCTCATTTTTGGGGGGTTAAATTCCTCTTGATTAATCTTAAACAGTGTAGCCAAAGGTATTAGCTCGGTGCATGTGAAATTTCATTTGGTCAAACGAAGCTTTAATTACGTGTAGCTATTTCAGAATATTATTTATTTGTTATTATTAGGTCTAGAATTATGAATTCCAATCAGTGCTATTTTTATATTTTTATGCGTTTTCTATTTGCAGGAATCATTCGAGGTTTATTGGTTAAGAAGTTATCAGGGCATTGGAAGAAATAAAAATTGGCAAGTGGCAAAATTTGGTGTCTTTGTAGGATATGGAAACGATAAGTTCTGCCGATGACCATCAAACGCTTGCCATTATCTTCCACGGACAAAAATGTGGTTTTGGCACGTGTTCCACACGTTCCTCTTTATCCAGCCATCGTCTCGAACGCTTTCGATTATCATATAAGATCCATTTTTCATCACAAGTGACGACACGTTTCGAAAATGGATCCTGTTTATTTCTTTGAAGCAGCTTCGCTGACTATCTACGTTGAAACGTTTGTGCATCGTTCAATTCACGCGGGACACATTTGTCCATCTTCTTTGGCCTTAGTATTCGTGGGACGAATAATGGCGAAATGTCTTATTCTTAAAACCTCTTCAAATTTTATGGTCGGTGGCTTCCTTGCGGTTTTCCTCGTGGCTCGATTTCCAAAGAAAAGTCATCAGCCTTGAATTCCCCGAGTTGAGACTGAATTTTCCTTATGTTTATACAACTGTCTTCAAATTCTAAATTTACTGACCTCCAGCAACTTCTGCAGCACATTTTCTATGTTTGGACTCGTATAAAAGAATCAATAAATGGAAACTGAAAGAAGAAAAACAACATAGCTATTAGAAATTTACCAATTAACGCGAAGTTCTAATTTCGCTTTAATTTTAATTCCATCAACTTACTTGTGATAATTTCTGAGGCTCCAGAGTATTAGCTTTAAGCTACAGCTTTCTCAGTATATGTAGATGCAATGAATAAGAAATTAATCCATTCCACGTGACAATATGTCTAAATCACAGACGTTTCAATCACTGGTATTATTCATATTGGAAAACCTGTAGAATTCAACGATTTGCTTGAGAATTGATGAACCATTGAATCGATTTAACTATTGCCAAAATATACGGCTAAAATCTCCAAAACAAACATTCCTCGTTTCTCCCTTTATTCTTCAAATAAAAATACCGATGCTACGAATCTTAATTAAATATCTTACTTAATTTCACGGAACAGCAGGTTTCGTAATCCACGAACGTTTCGATAGCTGGTACCTTACACGTTGGCGAGCTCAAAGGAGTACAGTAGAATAATTTATTCGGAGAGGCGCGTGAATCCTTGCGCTACGAATAGAAAATAATTCGATTTTACTTTACAAAACAATGTGTATAAACAGCGGATGTCTCAATCGGTCGTTCATTACCCGCGAACCTGACTCCGCTTCCCGAGCGTGCTATCTGAACTATTTCGAAGGACCTCGTGCTTATAAAGTTGCATCACGCGACAGAATACGTCGGGTACTATAGATAGACGGAGATTCACGAGTGTATACGGCGATTCCTCTGGACTAGAGGATAACGTGCGAAATAGAAATATTGGACGAGTTACGCATAGACACGTGACGAGTGGACCAAAGCACACCACGTGCCTCGAGTCTTCGCGTATTTCGCATGGTAACGCGAATATGCAGGTGAAATAGCACCGATGCACATACTCGAGATCCGCTTTTTACCATTGGCCCGTCTCCAAATCGAATATTATTCCCGCCGGGTTGCACAGAAGCGAGAACCGAAAGCAGTGGGCTCCGGTTTGTTTCCTATTCGAAGTCATCGTACTCGGTTCCATTCGCGATTTTTTTCGCGGAAACAATCGCGAATAAACTTGCTCGAACGTTTCGACGATTCGTTGTGGTCTTTGGAATAAATTTGGTTTCGGTTTGTTTGGTACCATCTTTTTTCCTTTTCCTTTTTCCAAGGTCTGGGAAGGTCCGGAACTCGCGTTGAGAATTCTCCGTGTGTAAGCTCCGAAGGTTTTCGTTACATGTGTATACCTGTCTCGCTGAATATTCTTCGCCATGTTTTGTAAGGGATATATCCTCTTTCCATTTCGTGAAAGTATTTCAGCAATTCGTTTTCCTTTGCTTTCTTTCCGTGATTTAATTCGATTGCGATATTTTCCTTTTATAGGAAGATGGAACTTGAGTTAATTGAATCAATTTCAAGTGACCCTGAAGGTTTAGGGAAGGGTATTACGTCAGCAACGATTTTACTGAAAGAAAGGTTATAGGCATTTCTTGAGTAACATATATTGCGGATTCTACTATGTAGGGAAGTCGTAAAATCGATTAGGCGTCGACACGTTCAAGATTTGGACGTAGGAATTGACAGAATTTATAGTTACCTCGTCTTACTGGGAATTTGTTGTATTGCTGAAGTTCAGTGACTTTGGAATGCTTTTTTCTAATCGCTTTTGCGAAACATTTTTACTAGATGTTGTTAAATTTTGTTGCGTTTTTTAGCTTGTTTTATATTTTTTTATAATCATGACAGATTCGAATATATTTCTGAAAAAGATGTGGTCACGATAAATGGTACTTAACTTGAAAGAGCACCCATCATCGATTAAGTGCTATGCGATAATTTGCCAACTGAGTCGACTGTTTCTTAATAAGGTATATAAAGATGCATAGTGATATAATTTTCATTGATGTTTGGTTAGCGTGTATGACGTGCATTGGTTGTTGCAGATGCTGCGTTATCTATATTTTTACTACGTCTGTTAGATAACTTAATAGACAAGATTTAGACGTTTTAATGAGTCAGATTTTTAATTATTTTCTCATATATCGTAGAATAGAAATTTTTGCGTTGGTAATTTTCTCTGTGACTCAATTCTGTCTCATATGGATATTCCTCTTCTTCTCTTCCTGTTCATTATTTTATCCCGTTTTATATTTGTCTATGAAACACCTGTATCACGTTATCAAATGTTTTCTTAACTTTCCAAGTATAAAATATAAAACTCATATAATCTAATATACGTTCGATATACTGTATATTCTTCCTACACTGCCCTGCGAGAAATATTTGATCCGCAGTATGTACACGTCGTGAAGGTATTTAGAGCTGAAAGGGTTAATAAATTTGTACTCATCCGTGTGAGGAATCACCCTGTATGTTCTTGTATATTCGAACGGAGGCATCGACTGCAAAGGAGATAGCGTCGAGTAAATCACGCTTCGTCTCACAATAGCGTGCGCTGGTCTAGCGTTACCTGCTCGTTACGTTTCTTAACAAGCAGCTTTATCTTGGCTGCCTCTCGAGTAATTATGCGACTGACGATTTCATTCGAGATACTGTTATCGGTGTACGCATGATTATTCGTTTATTCATGCATCGTGTATCGCTTGGCGGTGTCCTTACGATAGTAAAATGTATGTTCATCCGTCGTTCGATCGGTTCAAAAGCAGTGCTTTCCGGTTCACGTGATATTTGGCAATTGTTCGAAGATACCAGGGCTATTCGAAGCACAGTCGTCGCTCATTTTCAGATAACAAGCGCTTTGGAATCTACAAGTATAATATAATTAAAGGTCTATAATCGGTGGAATAATTTTACTATTTAATAATATTGCTGAGAATCAGCTTAATCAGAAGTTAATTAAGAAAATATTCAAAACGATATCTTATCTAAAGATTTTTCACTCTGAAAACTTTAGAAGATCCTACTTTCAGTAGAAGGTATTTTAAATCCGTGTCCATAAAAACGGATTAAACCTGACTTGATATTCTTTGGTCAGCTGAATCACATCGTCTAATTTCTTTAATGAAGAAATTAAGAAAGTTGTTTCGTCGATGTCTTCGTTCCATTCAGATGTAGAAATTTCGTGTGTTACAGGCCAGTAATTTTTACTTTCCACTTTTAGTTTCTGCTTGGATCAAAGAATCTGTAATTCAGATAATTTTGTCATGAAACGTTGTAATAAAGTACAATGTTGGGCTGTAAAAAACATATTGGATATTAACAAACGATTAGTATTTGAATTCTCTCCAACATAAAGACAGCAGAATATACGATGCAGGATGCTTCTAGTTGATCAGTATGCATTAATAGTCAAACATTGTGTATTTATTGTCAAATGTTTCTGGCTTGAACGATGCCCGCCTAACCATAGAGGCTGCTAGGTGAAATAGTCACGCGTTACAACTACACGTGTGCGTGTGCGAACGCATCATTAGCAAGACTATCATTAGCCAACAAGGCCGTGAGCAGGGCCGTCATTGCTGAGAAACGGCCACGGCTTTTAACTTGCTAAATGGATTCAATCACCAAACTTTATACACTGAAATTTTCAGGATTTATCTCTGATTAATCATCTGAAGATTATCTATTTTTCAAACAACTCGTTTCTCGTACGAAAATTTTGAAAATTTATTTTTAATTCGCCGTTGTACAAATTTTGGAAGACGAAAGTTTATCTGTGATTCAGAATTCGATGATACTCGTATCCTTTAAATATTTCATTTTACGTATAAAAATCTCGGAAATTTATTTTCCCGTTCGTCTTAAACAATTTTTTCTAAAGTTGTAGAAGTTGTCTATACGTATATAAAAATATAAAAGAACTAAAAATAGAAAAAAAGAAATAAAATAAAATATTCATTCAAATGTATCTGCATGATCGATGTTCAGTTTTCTAAGAACTTCCTTCGTTCCTGTCTACTTCGTTTTTCCGTAATGAATTCTAAATGTTCTCAGCAATCTGCAAAAGGAAATCTGACGTTACCAATGATCTTGGACAATATTATAGAATTTTTAAAGAGAACTATAAACATATGTTCTTACCCACTGTGTCTGTTCATACTGCGAAGAAGATATTCCAATAAAAAGATGTTTAAACTGGGAAATGCATTTGAATGGATTCAGACAAACACTCGTATCATGAATTTTACTTGCATCTGTTTCTTCTTCTGCTTGAGTCAATCTTTGCATCTCGAGTCGATCATAAAACATGGGATATCTGCAGGAGAGTTATTCTTGCTTTGCCTCAGAATCTCCAGAGATGGTAGAATGGTTGCTTTGCGAAGTATCTTTCGCTAAGAGGCTGCTGCTTTTCGTCGGTTGTTTGGTCACGGTGGTCATCTCGAGTCCGACGATTTCCTTCGGAAACGCTTCCCTTCTTCGTTTTCCGTATTTCCTTCTTCTCCCAGAAGATTTTCTTCTTCTTCTTCGTAATCTTCGTCTACGAGATCTTCGTCGAGCTCTACCACTTCTTCGTCTACTCACCAATTTCCTTCTTCTTCTTTTGCAACGCTCTTGGACATCGGCATCGCCGCTGTTTAAGCATTCGCTACCGAAGAAGTCTTGATTGTAAGTATAGCATCCCCTAGACAAGGTAAAATTTGTATGAAAATTTTGCTTCAGATAGTGTATCGAATGAAATCCTGTTTATTCTAATGTGTTGAATATTCATTGTGCGTAATTTAAATAGCTTTTGTGTAGCAAAAAGTTAATTTATGTTATTTTAATTGCAATTTTCTTTTACAGAATTTTTTTGTTTTTATTTGAACAGAATAGAAGACTTAAAAAATTTGTTTACATTACCCTTTCAAACGCTGAAGAATTCCATAAGTCACACCACGTTTCAAGGCAATATGAACGTGACGTCTAATTTCAGAACTAGGAATATTATATTCCTGTGCAATATAACTACTGATTTCTCGTGGAGTTGATCCTTGAATGGCCTGTAATCTACGAATAGCTTCCACGACTTGGGCTTCGATTTTGGGTGTTTTTTCGATCGCCATTCTATCGTTGAATTAATCAATATTTTATACCAAATTCGAGATAATTTTATCAAAATACATTGAGATTTCGTGTAGATACTTACACATAATATAAATATTACATTAATTTTCACACAAAATATTTGGTTTGCTTATAATTAATGTTTATGGTTATTTCATCTTCCTTGGAGTATTATATTTATTTAAAATTTTAATTAATTATCCTTTCTGCAACATGCGTCGATAATGTTTAATTAGCCTATCAAGGAACGTCTACGATGTTTAGCCAAATAATTTGAAACGTAAAATACAATTCCACATAATTTTTGAGTACTGAAATTTTTTATATTTCATCGAATGCACCAAATGTCGCTCGATTAAATATCAAACAATCATGTTTCCAAGAGACGATCGTCTTCGGCACATTTTCGGCTCGATATCCACTAAATTCAGGCTGACCGCATGGTTTTATAATTGGCGACGATCCAGCAAAAAAATCAAGCGATTTCGATCTATTTCTTTCTGATGTTCGCATATCTGCTCTTCTCTCGAATCAGCACGTCTCTCTTTCTCTTTCTTTCTTCTAGTCTACCCAAGCAGAAATAAAACAGTACCGAATAGCGCCAGAAGAGTACGACAGACCTTTAAACAGTGACGTCATCGAAGCTGTTTTCTCATGCCTTCGTAAATATAGTACTCTTCCGGCTGTTTGACTTGCAAATTGAGAGTACAATTAGAGGACTACTCGAAAAATTGCCGTTCGAATTATCACCGATTCGTGGTAAAGAACGGAACGGGATAACATGTACTCGAATTCCATTTCTAAAATTACACCTTTGGTTAAAAAATGACCATTTTCCGAAAATGCCATTTTCTGGGCCCATGGTATCGTCTATCTATATAAATATATGAATCAGTTAATAAAATTCGCCTAAAGAAAGATGTTATGATTCTTTGTATCATTTACTATGATTGACATAAATCAGTATATCATACCATGTGGCTTCGATTATGACTGATCAAATTGACTGAAATGAAGTGAAAAGTTACTATTATAGTATAATTATTTCTTTAAGTTGCTACGACGATAGACAAATAATTATAGATTAGTAATCATTGTGATGAAATAGACCATAATAAATGGTAATGTGTCGCAAATACCATAAGAGCAACTTGTTCATGGATCAGATTAGACAAAATGAATTAATCAAAGGTTAATTCTAGTAATACTCGTATAATTATATCCATGAATACCTAAGGAAAAATGTATTTGTGTAAGTGAAACAGAGAAAAGAAAAATTGTGTATGAAATAAAATATAGATATTATATAAAGTATGCAAACCAAATGTAACAAATGATTAATTCCTTGACAGGGAACAGGTATTATATAGAAAAAAATATTTATAGGTTATTAGAGGATATTAAAAAATCTGTTATACGTGCACCGATTATTTATGCGAAGATAAACAGGTGGCATTAAATTAAACGTTCGATGGATTGATTGATCTGATTTTCATAGTACTAGACTTGTCATTATCAATGATAATTGAAAATTCTTAGTTACGCCATATACATCCTGTCGTGTGTTTTATACTTTGAAACCTGTAGAATTATTTAGAATTTGATTAAACGATTGTCAGTAGAAATTTGTTCGAGTCATAGTTTTATAAGTGAAAATACTATTATTTTTATTTTTATCTGATATTTTAAAATGAATTTGTTTCCAACCTAGGATCATAACTCTTCTGTATTTGTTTTTATGAATACGAAGTGCTTCAGTTGATATTTCGATACCTGTTTGTCGTGAATTATTCGTAGTTTGTAGATGAAGTTTAATTGAAGTTGTAAAGATCTTTGATATACTTTGCTTTCTTGAGTATGGTATTGGTTGACATTAGAATTATCCGTTGAATCTAATACGCAACATATAAAAAGAAATCTTGCCTTAAATGTAATGCGATAAGAAGAATCTTCTTACAATGTTAGTGAGATCTCCTGTAGAGAGCAGCACGGACAGAGTCAGACTCTACTGGCATCTGGCTCAGGTTCATGGAATTTCGTGGCGCCATCGGAAACCTGCCATCGGTATACGTAATAATCGAACAAAAAAAATCGACGCATATTTTGTTAGTATATTATAGGATACTTCTCATTTAAGAAGCAAAATTGCACGTAGATTTCTTAACTTGCATAAACTTTTAGAATTATATTTATAGTCGATTAGGAAAAGAATCTAATATTTTCTTATTCTTTAATATTTTTCTGTTCTTCCCTATACGTGACTTCGACCGGTAACACTACTTTGATGGGTATCCCGGAAACTGAATTATCGATGTGAATCATATTTCATCAATCATCTATAGCGCACTCTATACACTAAAAAGTTGAACAATTGAACCACCATATTGCATTGGAAATTTCAAATTGGTCAGTGACCGTTGTGATTGCGTAATGTGCTAATGTGATAAATGGTTATTGTTGTAAAAAGTGAGTGCAGAAGCTGAATATCAGGCCTAGATGACACCGTGGATGATGCAGATGCGAAACTTTCTCTGGAAACATCTCCTGTAAGTGAAACCATCAAATTTTATCTTCTTTACTTGACAATTTAATGGCGTTGGTTAAATCGGGATTCGAAGCGAATTCGATATGGCGTAAAAAGTAGCGATAGACAATTGTATATATTACAAAACACAAGGTACATTGAAAAATGAACGATTTTCTCTCGTGTATGCATTTTTTTCGTAAAATACCGCGAAATGACGAGCTTCGTGAATGCACAAGGACATGCACCGGACACGATGCATTCATCCGTGCGAGATCCGCATACGAGTTGTTTATTGTTAGCCGGCTAACGCGAGTTCCTGCATAAACTGATTGTCCAAATGATTCTAAATTGCCCAGGCTTCATTACAGGAATTGCTGTATTAGCTCTAATGAATATTATAGATATTTAAGGTGTTCGCAGTGAGACGAATTCGAAGGATTTTCGTAATGTGGCCGCCATCTTGAGTGACGTCATCGTTGCCGCGAATTAAGAAAATAGCTTTCGATTATAACGTACGTAGTAATAAATAATAGAAGGTATTTTTTTAAACCATTTATACGATATTTTATAATTAGTTTTCAGATATCACTGGGAAACTATATTATAGAATTTTATGTTATATTACCAACAAAATCAGGTGAAATTTTTTTAATAATATATTTAATCAGGTTCTTCGTAAAATTTAATTCCATAGCATTCTGCAATCTAGTACGATAGTTATAGTCTTCTTTGTGTCCTTTTATAGGAGACAGGTTAATCTCCAAATTATTCCATTTCATTTATTTTTCCAGATCTCTGACAGTTCAGGTTTCTGTGTCGATAAAGAAATGATTTCACGAGAAAAATTTCCTGGATCGTGTCTGAAGTCACGGATAAGTGACCTTTCTCTTTCGTTCTCAAATGACATACTCCTTTTATGAAACACTGGGTCAGGATTGAATATTTGGTGCACGTTGATTGGAGATTCGTGATACGAATGGCTGTAGTATTATTAATCGGACAGATGAATTCGACACCGCGTAGCGACTCGAAACACATTGAACCGAGCGAAAGTGGTCACATAAATGTCGAGAACAGAGAACGCAGCCTAACGAATGTGGAGAGATCGGTGAACCGGAAGCGAAAGGCGCGCAGCTTCACGATTCGTTTGGTTCGAGGTATACGCGTAAGATCGTCAGCCTGGTGGCCTTTAATGCATCACGAAACGAGAAATCTGGTTCTTAAATACTCTTGCTTTCTTTGTTTTCTGAGCCATTGTTTTCCTGGGTCCGAGTATTTGGAATTATTACAGAGCGAGAAATTTATTTGAAACTAGATCAGTGATATCAATCAATCTCCTCGACTTGCTTCAGAAGCTTGTACTTGTAAATTAATAACTAACAAATTATTTCTGTGCTGTAATAATTTCTTGGAAAATAGTTTGTTACTATTTTAGTAGGTCTGAAACAGTAGTTGGTCTCTATGGTGACATAAATGCCGAGTTCTATGTTAAGTTCTATATCTGCGATATTAAGCGATAAGTTTACAAATTTTCTAAGAATCATCAGGTTTTGCACTGTGTCTAAAGTTATATTAGAATTTCCTTCAGGAAACTTCATAGCGAATTTACAAACTACTTGTCTTTAAAGAGAATGACTAGACATTGGATAAAAAAATAGGCGTTAGGTTTAAAAGATTTTTTATCATATGTTAGAACATGGCGATAGTCCGGGACTTTTCTAATATCTGCAAAAGCTTGTCCATTATAAATCACCGTGAAAGGGTGACTCAGATGTAACACTTAGAAAACTCGATTGAATGAGATGCCTAACGCTTACGCAACATCGACGACATCGCCATAACGTGTTGCAGCGGCAGCGTTTGCGATTCGCAAGGCCGTGTCTCCAGAATTTACTGGTTACTGTATTAATTTTCCGATAAAAAGTCTTGTAAACTACGAAGGAAGATTGACTGAAAGATTATAGGACGATGAAACATTTCTCAGGTGTTAACGATACTAAAAGAATTTTGGGGATGTGGATTGATTTCAAAATTTTAACTTTTATACGATACAAATTAAAATAAACGTAGGAGGATAGAATGCGTCAAAGGTGAGGATTTTTCTAAAAATAGGAGATTTTGATGCAGGTTTATTTCTATTGTGTAACATTTCTATAAAAGTTGCAGAGTTCCGTATTTGTAAAGTAGAAGCGAATAGAATTCGCATAGATTGCGTAAGAGTTGTGGTAGACTTCTTCGTGGTCTTATCAATCGTTATACCATCGACAGTATCACTGTATACATTTATTACCGAAGGGGAAGCAGGAAACTACTGTCGTGTCACTGTTCTCTGTTTGCAGTACTTCACTCGATTTTATACTTCCTTCGATTCTTTTCTTCGAGTATCGTCGAATTTATATTTTCTCAGCTTCAGAATTTTTAAACAGCAATGTTCTGTAATTTTGAGAAGCTTTGAACTAGGACTCGTATTCTTAAAAAATTCCAAGGAATTCTTTAGAGAACCCAGCAGAATTGTGATTTGATCTTGATACCGAAGAAATTAAAAATCGCAGGGACTTAAATCTTTGAATTTTCAAGTTACCAAATTTTTCAATTTCAAATTTCCAATCAAACATTTCTGCAATACACGAATGAAACGTGAACAATGCACCCTGTAGCGAACGGCGGATCCATCACCCTGAACTTCCATGTAGCCCCAAACTTCTCACTCCAGATTTCGCGAAATTCCGCAACCGTCTGTATTTTTACTTCATTCTCTCTGTTTCTTTTTTTTTTTTTTTCTTTTTGTTCACGGTAGGACCGTGACTAATCACGTGGGAAAGTATCACGTGTGTTAGGTAGCATTGTAATGCGCATCCGACGTCCTTGCGGCATTCACAAGGCATTTTTCCATTCCCGTTAAATACCACGGTGCACGGGATGAACGCGCAGCATTTATAGAATCTATGCCAATTAATGAAACGAGTTAACTAACTGAGAAAAGTCGATTGAAAGGGAAAAAGAGGAGAAATAAATGTGACGCAAGGAAGAGACGAAAAATATCTGTTTCGCTCTAACGTCGATTTTCCAACGTTTTTCCTGTTCGTCCACGAAACGAGCAACCGGATAGCGATATTTTTGTTCGAGTCCTGTGTACTACGGTATCACGGTAATCGCGAGTCTGGCACGCACGAAGAAGCTCAATTAAATTGATCTCGGTAGTGTACCATTTTATTACGGCATTGTAAGGAACAATTGTTTTCTCACGTGTCTGAAAAACTGATTGCCAGTGATGTCACGTCCGGAGAGCGACCTTCGTTGCCAGCACGTCCGGCACACCGAGTCTTTCTACGTAGATTCAGAAAAATGAGAAAATTACGAGACAACTGGGAGCTCGGGGACTTTGGTCTTTTTGGTCTGATCTCGCCTACCCTTGCGTCGATTGGTAACACTGATATAGGAATACCGACGTGGTGCAAAAGTTAGTAGCGAACATAGTGCTGAGAATAGAGTAGAATACGAGCATTGTCATTGGTAGATATGCTAATTGGTAGATATATTAGTTACGATAATTGTATAATTCTACTGATACCAAAGTAGAGAATTGTGTACTTGAATTTTGTTTACTTCGAGCAGAAGCACGAGTGGATGAAAAGAGGAATTCTAGATGGACGAAGAGAGGACTTTATTATTAGCATAACAGTCGCTTCAAACAAGATAAACTTCAAACAACTTCAGTGCCACTGAATACGAACATCTTTCAACAGTAGAGGATTACCTAGCATAAACACTAGTAACTATCGTGTCTTGGAAGTGAGCTAAAATTAAAAGGGGGGAGAGGGTAGGATCCTACTATAGTATCCCAGGGTTAAGATAATATTAAACGTCAAACGCAGCAATATTCCTTTACTGTTCGCTTTCTTATGTACTCGGATAATTTCCTAAAGTAACATCATATTAACTTGTTCTTAACTTGTAATTCTTACTTCTGTTTTACACTGTCGTTAGTTGAATTAAGGGCATTGGAATCAGACAGGGAAGACTTAAACGATCTTATACAGGGTGGTCTACAAATTTCTGCACTCATCAGGATCAAGTAAAAATCTACAGGCAGGAAACTTGAACTCTGGTTCTCTGAAATTTCCTTGCAATCTATCATGGTTAATTAACTTTCAATTAATTTTCATTTTAACTGTACTTCTGAAAAATTGTAGAAATTAATGGACCACCCTGTACATGGTCGAAAGCGTACGGCTCCGTCGACAGCCAGTGTTTGTAAATTTTCATTAGCTCGATGAAACGTGCAAGACGTAATAATATTGTGCAAAACCAGGTTCGACCTCTGTATCCGGACTACTCAGAAATATCTCGAGTAGAGGATGGTTCGATATCGCGGACGGGGTACACCCACGTGTCGGATTCACGTGGCGAGACACGTGAACGGCGTCGCTCGATGGAAATCGTGTTGAAGGGTGGTGGCTTCACGGGGTGGAGGAAGTATTAAATGCAAAGCGTGTACAAACGGAGCTACCTTGCTTATTAGTCGCCTTGGAAGAGTTGTTACGTAACCTGTTGGGGGGTGGCGAATGCAGTTGACTCGATGTTAAGTTACGGTGTCTTTGAGGACAGAGAAAAAGAAGTACTGCTATTAAATAGAAAACGAAACGAAACAAACCGATTGTTTGTTTTAATTAATAAGGAGACCGTATCCCGATGACTGTTTTCAGGGGATTCAGGGCGAAGAGAGAAACACGTGAAGTACACACATTTTTTAGTCTTTTCTCAGAAAGATCTATGACTTGCTCGTAATTTATATTTTGATATAAATTAATACTATAGCTTAAATAATTAATTTCGAATATGCGACGTAATATCTTTTTGTAATTGGCTGTTTTGCGTGCGAGGGTTCTAATTGCGATTTTAGAAGAGGACAGAGAAATTGCGTTCGATGATTACAAAAGACTCCGAATTCTAGGTCTCAGAACCGAAATTGCGAATCATAGACTCAAGTTTGCAAGTCTGATTTCGAATCCTAGAGATTGGAATCTAGATCCCAAATTTTAGACTTCGCAGTCTAGGTCCAATCTTAGGTCTCAATCTTGAGGTTTAAGGTTCTTCGATCTTAGGTATGGCTTTATGATCCTACCGAAAACTCGAGACTCTAGAACCTAATATTTGGAATCCACACCCCCAATTATAGACCTCAAACTCTAGACTACCAATTTCTACTATCTCGAATGCCTCATGATCGTACTAATGTCCAGATCCCAATCCTTGGTATCTAGATTTCTAAACTCTCGATTATCAGACTAACCAATCCAAATTCTGCAGCCACGATTGCCCAGTGTTACTAAAAATTAGTCTAAATTTAACCATATCCCTCGACCATTGTCTCTCACATGACTGGAAATTTTATTGGGAACACGGACTACTTAACAAGCTACCCTTAAGCTCTTACCAAACGTATCCAGGTGCGCAACGACAACAAATATAAGATTCTCAGGATCCAATCTGCGTTTACCAACTCTTGATCCAGAATTAGTCTTTCGTTTCGCATTGTGTCGAAAATGAAAGGGTGCCTGGCTAATTAATCGAACCTCGAGCCTCCCCCAAATACCACTGAGCTGCCGTACATAATTGGTTGGACAAGGCGGAGAAAGGCTGTCGAAGTTGATCAGTGTTCCATACATAAACTGTAGCGCAATCAGCCGAAGGATTATTATCGTCCAACATCCTCGCACGATTTGCCCAGTCAATCGCAGGCAAGTCAGAGACATTGATGAACGTCCCGTACATCCCTCGTGTGTTTTCCGCACGACCAACCTCCATATTTAAACCGAAAGCAGTGTCTGGCCCGGTTCAGTGAGATCGTTTCTGTGGCCCTCGTTCATCGACGTACCCGAAGAGCCCGGCTGCCGCGTTTTGTTATTCCTTTTTTTCACCACTACCCTCTTTCTCTCTTCTTCCTCACCGAGATGCGACCAGATGGGGTAGATGGGTGAGGAGTATATTCCGTCTGGCGTTGGACAGATAAAAGCTTCTCTATAGGTCGATTAAAATATAAATTGCGTCCGCGGCCGCAGCGTTTCACTCTGCATGGATGAGGTCATCCTTCCGCCTTCGCGTCCGGATTCGGATCGCCACTTCCGGCTATCAGGGGGTGAGTACTCCTTCCAAGTTGCAGGTGATGGGAGTATTCATCTAGAATCTGGATACTTTGTTGCAGGGCTGTTTGGTTCTGTCTGAATAGTCGTTGGCGATGGATCGATGGACATTTGGAAGATTGGGTGTTAGAATTTTTGAGATAATAGGGAGTCACTCGTTTATCAAAGATTCCAAGGGAGGTATATTTTAATTAGTCTAATCGATCAAGGTGAACATTTTTTACTTTCCTTTTAGGATTGTTTAGCTCTGTTGGAATTATATCGGAAAGCGATGATTGCACGTTTTGTTGATGTTTGATTTTTTGTGGGAATTATGAGCGAGTGTTTGTTTATTACACGTTAAACGCCACGCATTTGTAGACTTTTCGTTTAGGCCTCACCGGTCCGTACGGCCCGGAAAGGCCCGCATGACGGCTAACTATGGCGTGAACGGAACGACACGTAAAATCGGCGTGACGTTTAACGTGTTAAAGCGAGATTAGTTGCATTCGGTGCTCTATCTTATTCCATATTTTGTACCTGCGTTGACACATTTCTGTCAAAGTTATTTTCCACACAGAGAATTATGGTTTTCATGCCAGAACTGGAGAGTAGTCGAATGAAATAGAATATCGGGACCCAAGTAGATCTAGGGTCCCCCAGGATGAACGTACATCTTACTCGACTAAATTAATCACAAGCTGTTCTCCGATATGAATAAATTACCGATATAATTACTTAAATTAAACGTATCGTGTCTCAGAGGAGCTACGCGAATTTTCGATCCTCGAAATATCATGGAATACGATTATAGCAATTATAAAAGCGTGTAACGAGGCGTAACAAAAGGGTAGGCTTGCGTAGAACGCGGGCAAGATTTATGGGGAAATAACTGTGCTGCTGGCAGCGATGTTTTATTAATGCTCCATGTAAGATTAATAAGAGCAAACGAGGTGGTACATTAAGTGTGGACATTAGTGTACAAAAAGGCGGCGAACGTCGCGTAACGTGTCCCGTCACAGTCTTCTTTTGTGGCCGCATACATACACATCGGGGACCGAGTCTTTCTCTCAATGATCCGCGCATGAGATTACTTTGATATACGACAGTTTAGCCGTCGAACACGTTGGGTTGTCGCAGGTCAGGTCAATTCAGGTCAACGTACTCCTTGTTCCGTCTGCTTACATCCACGTTTCCCACCTTCCACCAAACTTTCCTCGTTTGCCCCTTTCTCCGCCTTTTCCCTCGCTTTTTCGACGTCTCCTTCGCCCCCTTTGCGTGAAATTGGAGTGATCGTTCTTGTCGTATCGTCATTTAATTTTGTACAAAAAGTAGAGGGTCTGTGCATAGTTTTTGGAGTGCTTAGATGTTCCGTTCGTTGGGTAGGTAAGCTTAGAAATTTATAGATTTTAGAGACTTTAGGATATTCAAGAATTTTTGAAGTATGTTATTTTTATGGGAATCTTTGTTGTTTTAGCAACGAAGGGTAGATTCGTTGGGGATGAATTGTGAAATTAGGGTTTGATGGAGTAGAAGTGAGCGGGAAATTTGTTGGATGTTGAGTCAGATGGTTTTGATTGGGCAGCAGGGGAGTGTAGG
>NW_016963458.1:105979-115394 GCF_001483705.2 Eufriesea mexicana
GGGAAAGTTGTTGTATGTTGAGTCAGATTGTTTTGATTGGGCAGCAGGGGAGGTTAGGGAATTTTGAATTGGGGAATTGGGGGAGGTTTTAATTGAAAAATTGAATCAATGATTGTGGAATTAAGCAACGTTTGAAAAATTCAAGAACAGGAGGGCGCAAAGCTTTCTCTTACCCTTTTAGTTAAAGAGAAGAGGGAATGTAAAAATAATTAGGAAGAAAGGACATTGCGATTTTTCTGTCGACAAATTTTTTAAGTTTCCGGCTGAAAGGTAGAAAATCTCGGTAGCTGAAACAGAAACAAAAGGGAATGCAAGAACAATTAGAAGAATAGGAACATCGTAACATTTTCCCTAAAAATTCTGGCTAAAAGGTTCCTAAAATCCCTAGCCGAGAGGCGAGAAAAATAACCAGATAGGGAAAGGATATTTCTGCTCCGGGTATTAACAAACTAATTCAGCGTTTTGGTTTGACTCGGCGTTGTTCTTGTGCAACGGTTGGTTGCTGAAACACATTTTTTTTTTTCACATCCGTGATTTATGGTTTTGCAAAAAGAGAAAGGAGATGGAGCACGGATGCACGCGTCGGTATGCCGTTTCTATGTAAGCGAATCGAAAGTAAATAACAAAACGCGCCGCGTTTCAGTGATATTTACGAAGAATAAACAATCCGGTATAATGAAAAGAGATTACGATCAACACCACTGACTTGCGGCCTACGCATAATTGCCTCTATGACGCACTAAATTGATACGTGGCACGATAATTTGCATGAACCGTGCGAAACTGCGTGAGAAACCTTCGGACGAGGCTCATTCGTTTTACAAAATTTCTAAACTCGAAAACACGTACGGGGCATATTTCAAAATTTCTCCTTTACATTTCGGCTCACGTGTTTTACCTTTGATCCCTTCACCGAGCTACTCTTTCTTCATCTTTCTTGGGCTTGGACGCTCTCTTGGATGCGATGAATCAACCCCCTACGAAACTCCTCGAAATACACTCGAGAAATTTTTCCCTGAAGATGAATTTTAAATAAATTGTAATAAATAATAATTTAAGTAAATTGGCGTTTATGCAAATGATGTACGCTCGGGAATTTGTTGCTCTCTTGAAATAGGTACTTACTGTACGAGAAATGATTTGCGAAAGGTAAAAGATTCGTGGGAAAAGATCGAGTCGATGTTAATTATGACGAACACGATTAATATATTAATCGATATAAGATTAGCAAGGTAGATAGTGGAAGATGGATGAATTAAGGATTTATAGGGAAGGATTATCTTCGGTTTGATCGATGTTAATTTCGGGAAATATGATTTACCTGAGAGTTAATACGAGTTTAATGAACCTTGAAGAGTGGAAGATACTTGAAGAAATGTAAGTCGTACTTAAAATATTGGGTTGATGAATGGATGTCAGTTAAGGAATGAATTATTTTTAAGAGAGATGCTATTTATTGGGGTGATTATTAAGAACAGCAAATTCTACAAGTTTTAGGTATGTTCAGGATTTTGTCCAATTCCCAGGATGAGTTTATCGACACAGTCTTTGTTGATCAATTAATGCTAATCCTTTTAAACGCAAGATAAACCTTGCAAACCTACACATCTATTGTCTATTCGATACCTTGAACATAGATGAACTTCAAATTGACTCCAAACCTAATGCAAATGACATTAATTGTCAGGACCATGCACATTTATCGTAATCAGCATCCAACTCCTTCGCAGTCAACTCTTTGCTCCCTATCCATTTCAGTTTCGATATAGGAAACATACTCTTTTCTCTCATAATTTAATTCTAACAAAAATATATCAACGTAGATATCGCATTATCGATTAGAAAAATGTGAAAATGAAGTCAGACAGTAGATAGAATCTCAAAGAATATCTCTAACTTTGAGATAGGCTATCAAATAAAATTTCGATTAAATCTGCAAATAGCTTTTGATATCCGATCCTATATCTGGTTCCTAAATGGAACTACCTGGAACTAAACCTGATCCAAACTTACCCTAGAACTAGGATCATCCGATTTCTGGATCCCTCGAAATACCATCCAGTCAACTACTCCTCGCTGACCCCTAAGTAATCATTCACCTTCGTCCACCTCGTTCCATCTTCTCAGGGAACGGAGAATCGTTTGTGTACCGTGCGTTCGAGAGAAGAAGGCATAGCGTGTTTACATCCTAACGAGTGACTATCTCTTCTGACACTCCCATGGTCATAGGCCGTGATCGCTATTGGCCGAAGACGGTGATCGATGATTTTCGCGAATAGCGGTCACTATCTGTGATCAAGGGAGTGTTGGCGGAGTTAAACAGCCGTGAGGACGCAAACGCGCCGTGCCTTCTTCTCCGGATCACGCAGTACACATCGCGTGACAGATTCGATACCTCCACTTTATGAAATCGGTGCCAGCGCGGAGCAGACTTTTAATAACGAAGAAAACAGCTCGAGAGGTTAATCGTCTCCTCGAAGCCGATCGACTCCTGGTCCCAATGGAGCCTGCGCCACCTCCTCCACCTGTAGTATCAATTAGTCCATGATTACTCCCGACCTGCATTATTCATCCCTGAAACCTGCCCGCGCCACCCCTCCGCTTGACCTCTCCGCTAATTAAATCCCCGGAAACTGCGACGACTCGCATCGTTAACAAGCGTGAAAAGTATCGACTCGGAGATGGTACCGATCCCGATCTCGACTGCTCGCTCCTCCTGCGTCCAGTGTCGCGATCACCGCCACGCGGAATACGTTGAAACTCTCACCGAGCTCGGTAGAATTCGGCTTGGATTCGGTTCGGTTCGGTTCGGTTCGGTTCGTTCGAATTGCATACGGTGGCTGATATAATAAGTGGAAATACCGCCACGCGGAATACGTTGAAACTCTCACCGAGCTCGGTAGAATTCGGCTTGGATTCGGTCCGGTTCGGTTCGGTTCGGTTCGGTTCGTTCGAATTGCATACGGTGGCTGATATAATAAGTGGAACACAGGTCCGCAGTGGAGACCAGCGAGCGGGGTAGTGCGTAAGCGTACACGTGACCGAGGAACGTGCCTCCTGATGCACGTGGACCCGAGCACATCCCCCTGGCGTCGAGCTCCGCTCACTCGTCGGGCCTCGTGCTTTCAACCCTCTTTTGCTCGAGGCGGAGGAGAGGAACCTGTTCCTCTCAGTCATCCTCGAGCCTCTTCGGGCTCTACGCGCGCGTCCATACTCGCCGATTATTCGCGACAACTTTGGTGAAACTTAAACGTCAACCCTTTCTGCCAATTTTATTTTCCACCTTTCATTTTTCGTTTCCTTACCTCGTATCGGTTTTTCGTTCCGCTTTTTTCCGTTCGACGTTGCATAAGGAACCGCGAGAGAGGGAACCGGATATATAGATTATATATACGTATATTTGTAGATTTATATACATATGTATATGTATATCGGTGGTCGCGGCTAGACGGATATACGGTCGTACATATAGCGTGTAGCACGACACGCGTATGTATGCGTGTAGCCGTATAAATTTATACGACCACACATACGCGGCCTGTATATATGGGTGTATACATGGGTGTATATACGAGTGTATATATGGGTGAACGTGTGTCCGTGTGACGCGGCAAGCAAGAGCCGATTTGGTTTCTTAGATTCGACTGGTTTCGTTCTCGCCACGGACTTCCGTTTCATCCCTCGAACTGCCACCGTCCTTTGCCTCTTTCCGCGGGGCACTGTGCTCAACGGCTGTGGCCAGGGTGGGAAATGGAGTCGTGAACGGTGCTGGATTTCAGGGGCTCCCGTTTCTGGATTGATTCCTCGCGAAAGGGGATCGCGAGTCTCCTCAAATCCGAAATATGGATCTCGCCGACCGGAAGCTCGAATCGTGATAATTTTGTGCAAGAGAAATCTTTGGATAGAGCAGTGGTGGCAATCGAATTCGCGGACCCGGCGATTACAAGGTTTCGGGAAAAGGAAATTTTTCCAACGTTTCAGTGGCGATATTCGAAATTTTGGTGGCCGAATTCAAAACCTCGGGAATTTAGAGGAAATTTAGAGGAATTTTAATGGACAAGTTCTAGTGGCACTCCGTGAAATTCTGTGATCAAATTTTAAGATTCGGGGACTTTCAGGATCGTGAAACTTGGGAATATCCGAGTACCAGTGGCGAAATTTGGAGGCACGAGAATTTCGAGAGTCGTGAGATCTCTCGTGGGAAAATCCAAGTGTCGCTGACAAAGCTTCGAATTTCTCGAGGAGATTCTAAACCTGAAAGAAAATTTGCAAAGTCGCTGAATTTTCTGGAAAAGTGGAACTTTTGAGAGTATCGCCTGCGATAGTCGAGATTTCGCACGGATTTCCAAATTTTCGTGAATATCGATGTAGAACATTCTTCTTCTGGGTCGAATATAATTTATTAAAATAATCCGAGTGGGGAATTAATTTTTCCTTTCGCGTGCTGGTCGAATGTTTAACGACATTTGCGTTGAATTTTGATGAGATCAGGACGCCCGGTCGGCATGAAAAATTTATAGTCTGGTGAAACCGGCGTGGGCAGGGGATATCACGATGTATTAACATTGGCTAGAGGTATTGTTTCTCGATCCTTTCCCGAAGGCTTAGCTCGCGTGTGCGGGTCCTTGGCGACTCGCATGCCGTGCTCGTTTCTCGACAATGCGTCTCGTGCGTCGTTCCTTCGATTAAAATCGACATAATATCCACGTAATCGAACAGTGTGTTCCGTTCAGACTTGATTTTCGATTCTCGTTACCTGCTTACAGATTCCGAGTCTTCTCCCCAACCGTACGAACTCGAACAGCTCCGCGTGAACCTCGAAAATCCAACGGTATTGCAGGCAATCTTATCGTGAAAACGCGCGAACTGTCATAAAATATCAAACTAACACATCGAATGACCGAATCGTTCCTGGAGCTAACCTTGCAACATGTAAAACATCGAAAGTGTTCCTTGAAGTGTCGTCTTGAAACGGAAAAACTGACTCCCTCGGGACCTAATCTCACCGAAGATCAACGCTCTGCGAATGGAAATAAATGAAGAATGGACAAAGATAATTAGAACATTGGAAAAATTCTGAGATATTTAGGAGTAGAAGATAGAGAGAAGGGTAGAGAAGAGAAAGGTTGATCCCGTGTGAGAAATCTCGTGTGAGTGGAAGAGAAATTGGCGATTGGAGGGTGTTAAACTGGCATCGGGAAGATTGCGTCGGCAGAGGTCCGAATGGGGAGCGAAGAAGGAGATGGCATGGCGAACGTAGATGCGGCTGCCTCATGGCAGCAATATTACACCTGGTGTGGCCCGTACTCGCACCCTCACTCGCACTCGCACCCCCACGGGCCAGCTACGGGCCAGCCGCACACTCACTCCCATCCCCACTTCCACCACCCGAATCATCTGAATCAGTATCAGGCAGGTCAGTATCAGCAGCAATCACTGACGGCGTCCACCGCGAACGCATCCGCCCACTATTCAACCTCTCAGCAGTATCATCTGCAGCTGCAACCCGCCCAGACGCCACCCTTACACCAACAGCAGCAGTTTCACCCTGTTAGGGGACAGACCGCGCCGAGAAGAGCCGCTCCTTACGACCGAACAGGTATCTACTACTAATTTCTCTATGGCTTCCAGCAGCCAATGATGAGCATCAACGTGAGTGTGACTGTGTGTGTGCGCAGTATGGCGGATGTTTATGGTCGGAGTACCGGTGATAGGGAAGTAACGAGGAGGGTATCATTGCTAGGTGGGGTATTCGATTAGACTACTCGCCATTAGAGTGAAAGGATACGTAATAAGGACTTTTTATGCATTTCAGCGAGTGGAGATGAGACCTGATGTGTATATAGATGCGTGTGTTTATGGGTATAAAGTATGTCGATGATAGGATAGCGACGAGAAGTGTATTATTGCTGAAGTATTCGATTAGAGTACTCGTTTGTGCAATTTTTATAATTTTTCTGTGGCTTTCAGTCAAACTAGATACCTATATCTATTTATACGTGAAGTATTGGTGGCATGGTGGAAAAGAGATAAAGAATACGATTATTGGTAGTTAAAGTACTTAATTGCAGTATCGTAGATTGGGAGGTACTGGTATCGAAGATACTGGAAGTTAGGGTATTAATGGAAAATTAGAATAGTAATATTTTGAATACCAACAGTTCAATATTAACGTTAAACACTAATAATTAAGATACTTAAAATACTATAACTGATAATTCTCAAATTGGAATTTATCAGGACTTCATACTCTAGCAAATTTGCTATCCATTTATTTACTTATTTATCAAATTTAATACGAGCCTCGCGGCCATGGATGACTTCCAGTTTCCTGCAGATAAAATTACGCGATGGATGAATTGCTGAATTAATACAGTTAATCCTGGATTAATTCCACGAAGCAACGACTAGAAATTTATTTGAAACGTGATAATTAAGTATCGCTGAAACGCTTTGTTCTTAAGCAAGAAAAATTCGCATATTTATTTTACTTGTATTTATACTACCCTCGTAAGACGGATGAGGAATTTTTCTATGGTGGAATTCTATTCTACCCGATCTTGTCCTTGGCTTCCGGGTACCTATTATCCTGCTCGCAGCCCTGGAGGATTTGCCGCGAAATTACATAAGCGACGGCGTGGTCGATCGTCACGCGACGTCAATCACCAAATGGCTCGATCCTTCTCGAAGAATTAATAACGTCGGAAATTTTAGCTTCTCTTTCGTGAACCGTCGTGCATATCGTCCTGATTAAAACCCCATTCTCTCTCCCATACACGCTGGTTATACCCCGGAGGATCGCGTTTCGTTCATGCTAAATCTCCTGGTACGTCGAGTGGACTGCAAGAATTCTTGCCTCGAACGATTGCAATAATCGATACCTAATATGTAATTCGCAAATGATCTTATTGTCCAAATTGGATCGAGTATTTTTCTATTTACTCGTTAATTGATATCCTTGCGCAGGATTCTACAGTGTAGGATACCGAAAACGGGTTTTATTGTCTTCAGCGTACAGGAATTAAATATTTATATGTTCCTCGCTTAATCGAAGGAATATCGTTTCGTGACACCGAAAACGGACAGAACGATATGAACAGAATAATACGAACACTAAACTCGGAAAACTAATTTAACGCAAGAAAAGAACACTAAAATAACGCAACTATAACACACGGAAACACGCTCTAATTCGACTCTCTTCAACACCGAACGACTCACACCCGTGCTGGTCACGATCTATTTCTACGAGGACTCTTCAACGCTTCTTTGCTCAGGACTCTTCCTGCGTCCTCAAGGGTCCTGTTTTTATGCTTTTCGCAAAGCTCGATGGCGTGCTTTTTCCAATCGCTAATTGGTTAATATGATTCAGCCCATTAGCGATTTGCTCCCATAAAAAGCAGGTCATTTTCCGGATTCGCGATTCGCTCCCTGCGATGATTACGATTTTGTCCACCCGCGTTTCACCTGCCCGTGGAGACCACGCAACTTAGCTTTGTTACCAAAAATAGCTTTTCATAACGGTATCTTTTTCTATTTGCTTCTACAATAGAAAATGTCACGCACAGGTAATCGATCGGTTTATAATTTGTTTTCTCTCAAATGAGGAATCCCAAAATAGTACTCTATAATAGATGTAATCAGAATTTATAAGAGTGAGATCGTCAGTGAGATCAGTTGCTTTTTGAAAAATATAATTTCTGAGATCTTTTAGAGAATCTTCTGATTTTCTATTATTTAGTCCATAGAATATAATTATGATTTGGCTTTCCATACTTTCCATAATTCGTTTGGTAAAATATAATTTTCGACCAGATTTTTCAAGAACTACGGTAACTCGAGCTACGTAATTTCACGAGTACTTTGTCTTCTCGAGAACCCTGGGGATGTATCGAATTTTTCGATTAACCATCCACGATGATACCCACGAGTGTCACTATGTACCCGCAGTATCCCCTAATCAACGTTGCACGCGCAATCTTCATCGAATGGAGCGGTTT
This sequence comes from Eufriesea mexicana, assembly GCF_001483705.2. Taxonomy (NCBI): domain Eukaryota; kingdom Metazoa; phylum Arthropoda; class Insecta; order Hymenoptera; family Apidae; genus Eufriesea; species Eufriesea mexicana. Next base: position 113,980 of record NW_016963458.1, read on the forward strand.
CCACGGGTTTTTCCCTAAATAAATTCAAAGTACAAACGACGGGGGCGAAGGGTGCGGCAGGGTCGAATAAAAGCAACAGATTCCCCATGAATAATTCAGCGTTCGTTTCCAGCGACGGGTTGCGTCGAAACTTCTTCTTCGTTCCTCGTGTTCATCCCTTCGTGACAGTCTCCCAGACAGGGTGGATTTACTCGAGTCGATCGAGTCGTTTTCGTCGACATTTTTGTTTCCCGCCCCGTTGGATACGTAAGAGCCTGTAACGTCCATAGATTATGTCGTGTGCGTCTGTGGCTCGGTTACGCAAACGTTTTCCCAGAAAAATCGCGTCTTTCGTGTCGCATCTCCGTCATCCTGACGCCTAGACGTGTCTACCTCCCGCGAAATTCTTCGGTCAATCTCGCTCCAACCTCTCCAGTCATAACGCGATAACGTTTGTCAGGATCGGTAACAGCTTGCTTGTCTAACTTGGCTACCATGACCGTAGGAAGCGGCTCATTACCGGTTACGATGGTCATTTTCTGCAAGATTGCCTCCGATCATAATGATTATCCAGGTCCTTTGCCGGTGGGCTTGATTCTTTGATCTTACTTACATCGCCTTAAAGTTACTCTATCTAGCTGTATTGAGCTGTTAATTCTTTGGTGATCTTTTGCTCGGACACGGGACGTGTTTCTTCGACTATTAGATCTAAAGTCTCCCTGTGTCGCGTGATTATCAGTTACCAGAGCAATCCTGTGATCTTCCTATCGCGTATGTCTGTAATTTGATTTTCGTTGGCCTTAGTTCGTTGGTGTTTAGCATCGTTTGGTGTTCGTTGATCGGTGTTACAGCGTATCCGTTACTATCTTGAGTTTAGATTAAGGTAGTTACAGGGCTGATGAAATATCGATACGCCCAAACCTTTTAGAACACTGTTCATTGATTCCGTGCTACTAGGATATGAGGATGTATTATAGGAGGATCTCTGCGATTTTTCCACTGTGTTATACGTGTTACTCGTAAGAGGAGCGTCTCACGATCTAGATTAATAATTCAACGTCTACTTAAAGATTCATTTAGACCTCTTGGGATCACTATAGTTAACGTTAAAACTTAAAATTCGGTTGCTGGTAGGCTAGAATCGGTGTTAATAACTTTTCGACCGACACTAGGCATTCCTCAAAAATTTTCTGCTAGAATCGGTGCTAATAAGTTTTCGACTGACACTAGGCATTTCAAAAGATTTTCTGCTAGAATCGGTGCTAATAATTTTTCGACTGACACTAGGCATTTCAAAAAATTTTTGCTAGAATCGGTGCTAATAATTTTTCAACTGACACTGTGAGTTCCCAACAAATTGTCTGAAATTATTTCAAGAACTGGTATTCATTAGATCTCTGTGAAACGAATTAGAACAACAACTTAACGTTCCGATA
>NW_016963459.1:0-667 GCF_001483705.2 Eufriesea mexicana
TTGCAGTGCTACAGAATGTTGCTGGAAAATTCAATTTTACTGACATTCTCGACCAATATTGTTATTAGCTAACTTCCTTGCATCGGGAAAGAGGAAAGATATTTTTGTCGTGCTATAGCCCTCGCAATGCTATAGAATCTGGCTGGCAAATTCAATCTTATTGACATTTTCGTCTAATTTCGCGGTGAGCTAACTTGCTTGCATAAATAAGGAGGAAAAATAAGGAGGAAACATGCTTTTTGAGTGCTATAGCCATTGCAATGGTATAGAATGTGGCTGGAAAATACAATTTTATTGACATTTTCGACTAATATCGAGGTGAGCTAACATCCTTGCGTAAGTAAGTAGGAAACATTCCGTTGGCGTGCTCTAGTCATTGCAAAGCTATAGAATCTGGAAGGGAAATTCAAATTTATTGTCATTTTCGACCAATATCATGGTGAGCTATCTTTCTTTCATAAATAAGGAGGAAGCATTTAATTGGCGTGCTATATCCATTGCAATGCTGTGGAGTCTGGCTGGAAAATCCAATTTTATTAACGTTTTCGGCTAACATCGCTGTGAGCTAACTTTCTTGCATAAATAAAGTGGAAAGGTTCTATTCGCGTGCTATAGGCATTGCGAAGCTATAGAATCTTCCTGGAAAATTCAATTTAATTGACATTTT
>NW_016963460.1:0-248 GCF_001483705.2 Eufriesea mexicana
ATAGCTCTGACGTATGTGCTCAGCACTGATATTATATGGGCCCAACTGCGTTCTATCATGTTCTGCACGTCTCTAGGGAAGCTAGCAATAGTGTTCGCGGCACGTTAGACTGAGATATATTACGTTTGGTTATGTTAAGTTACGTTGCGTTACGTTCGGTTAGCTTTGACTTTTGTGCTGCTCATTGCTTCCATACTGACTTCTGCGCCATTCTGAGCGCTGTCACACCTTTCTAGTCCCTGTGGACC
>NW_016963461.1:0-14064 GCF_001483705.2 Eufriesea mexicana
GCTCTGGTGGTGGATGTACAATGTACAGTACTGCCGATTGTAAATATCTCTATCCATAACCGTGCTATACAATGATTATTCGTGCATTGCTGTGTGACTCATATCATCAGCGAACAAATTAGTCCATTAGCTGCAGTGCCCTGTTTGTGAATGTAGTGTGTGCCGTTCTGACATTTGTAAATATCTCTAGACATTGCCATAAATTGCAATCATAATTGTAGAATTGCTTCGGAACTTATATCATCATTAAGCAATCTGTCACCACGGCTACAGTACTGTGATGATGGCTGTAATTGGTACTCCGTCATCAATTGCATATGTCTCGTGGGATAATTCGTATGACCGCTGCCACTATGGAATTACAATGACACATATTTATACACAGAACGGATTATTAAAACAGATACACTACTCTGCTGATGGATGTGCTAAGTACCGAAATCTCACTTATACATATCACGAGCCATAACCGTAGCGTAAATAGATTATTCTAGAATAGCTGTGAGACAGGCGTAATCGTTGAACAGATTGATCCAACGGTTATATTACTGTCATAATGGCTTCGTTCTATACTGTGGTGTCTACTGTTAATATCTCTAGGGAAAATGGATCAGTGCTTTGTGACTCGATTAATTGCTATAGAAACAATTGACCATTGAGTATTTGAATACAACGGCTGAAGAGCTCTGTTGGTGGATGCACTTGTTGCCGTACTGTCCATTGTAAATGCCACTAACTTTAATTGCACCGTAGATAGCTTTTCTACAGTTGCTTGGAAATTCACTTCATCTGTGTACAATGTATTCAAACGGCTACAGTACTGAGATGATGGCTCCACTCAGAACTCTGTTGTGAATTGTTAATTTCTCGTGGGATAATTGATCTGTGTTTTGCCATTCAAATATTGCTACAAAACCTAAATCATCATTGAGCGGATTAATACACTCTCTACAGTGCTCTGCTGATGTATGCACTAAGTACCGTATTTTCGATTACAAATATCTCGAACCATAACCGTACTGTAAAATCATTATTCCGCAATTGCTTTGGAATTTTCATCCTCATTGAACAAATAATCCATCGCGTATAGCGCAGTGATTATGGCTGTACACATTACAGTGATGTCATTTGCAAATATCACGAGGCATAATGGATCTGTCCTTTTCCTTTCTAGAACTGCTGAAGGATACAAATCATCAGAGAACAGATTAATCCAACTTCACCATTTGTCTGTTGGTTGATGCACCAGGCACCGTACAGTCAATTGTAAATGTCAACAGCAATAACGATTCAATACATAGGTTATTCTACAATTTCTTCGCAATTAACGTAATCAGTGAGCAAAGTAGCACAACGGCTACGGTAGTGTGATGGGGGCTGCACTCAGTGCTGCGTCGTCAATTCATAATGTATCGAGGGATAATGAATATGTATTAGTCATTCTGGAATTGCCAAACAAGCAAAATTATCACTGAATAGGTAAACCGGACGGCTACAATGCTGTGTTGGGTGTCGTAATGGCTAGCGTACTGGCCATTGAAAATGTCCCTAGTTACAACCGTTCTATACAATCACTATTATACAAATGCATTGGAATTCACGTCGTCAGTGAACATGTAATCCAACGCCTTTAGCACAGTAATAATGGCTGTACTCATGTCAGTGTTGTCAACTGCTTATATCTCGAGGGATATTGGATGAGTCTTTTTCCTTTCTAGAACTGCTGCAGAAGATAGATCATCATAGTACTGAATAGCATAACGGCAACAGTGCTCTGTTGGTAGATGCAACAAGCACCGCACAGGCGACTGTAAATATCAGTAGCAATAACTATTGTATACATAGGTTATTCTAGAATTTCTTTGCATTTCACGTCATCAGTGAGCAAAGTAATCCAACGTCTACTGTACTATGATGAGGGCTGCACTAAGTATTGTGTTGTCAACTGTTCCTATAGCGAGGGATAATGGATCCATCCTTTGTCATGCTAGAAATGCTATTGAATTTAAATCATCAATGAACAGGGTATCCAACTGCAGAAGCACAGTGACAATAGCTGTACTAAGTATTGTGTTGCCAATAGTTAATGTATCGAGGGATAATAGATCTCTCCTTTCCTTTTCTAGATCTGCTGAGGAATATAAGTCATCAGAGAACAGATTAATTCAACGGCAACTGTTGTCTGTTGGAAGATGCTCTAAGCACCGTGCTATCAATTGTATATGTCACTAGACATAACCAGATTTTGCATTGGTTATTCTAGAATGGCTTTGCCATTTACGTCATCAGTGTGCAAAGTAATCAAAGGGCTACGGTGCTGTGGCGATGGCTGTACTCAGTACTGTGTTGTCATCTGTTCATATATCGAAGGGAAGTCGATATGTACATTGTCATACTAGAAATGGTATAAAATTTATATCGTCAGTGAAAAAAGTAATTCAACGGCAGCAGTACAGTGGTTATCGCTCTACCCAGTATTGTGTTGTCTATTGTTGAAATCACAAGGGATAATGGACCACTCCTTCGACCTACTAGCAATGTTATAGAATTTAAGTCGTGAGTGAACGAAGTAATCCAACGGGAGCAGTACATTGATGACGAGTGTACCCACTATTGTGTCGCTGATCACTAATCTCTCTCGGTATAGTGGATTTGCCATTCTAGATTTGTTATAGAATCTATATCATCACTGAAGAGGTTAGTCCAACGGCTAGAGTACCTTATTGTTGGACGCGTTAAGCCCCGTAATGTCGATTGTAAATATCCCCAGACATGATATGGCTATACACAGGACACTCTAGATTTGCTTTGTAATTTGCATAATCAGTCAACAATGTGGACCAACGACTGCAGTACTGTGATGATGTCTGTACTCAGTACTGGGTTGTCAGTTGTTGCGATCTCGAGGGATTACGGATATGTCATTCTTCATTCCAGGACTGCTATAGAATATGAATCATCACTGATCAGGTTAATCCGACGGAGACACTGCTCTGCATGTGTACGTTCTGAGTACCGTACTGTCAATTGTAAATATCTCTAGCCATAATAGTTCCTTTCATAGGTTGTTCTAGAATTATCGTGGACCTTACACCATATGTTGACGAGGTAATTCAGCATATATAGAATTGTCATTATGGCTGTACCCTGTATTACGCTGTCAAATGGTAATATCTCGAGGTTTATTGGCTCTTCACTTCTCATTCTAGATTTGCTGTAGGATATACATCTTCAGTGGACAGATTCTTCCAACGGAAACATACCTATGTTGGCAGATGTACTAAATATCGTGCAGAAAATTATAAATATGGCAATCCATAACCGTACAATTCATGGGTTATTCTAGAATTTCTTTGGAATTTACGTCGTTGGTGAACAAAGTATTCCATCGGATCCTTTATTGCGATGATGGCCGCACATAGTCCAGTGTTGCCAATTATTAGTGCCTCGAGGGACAGTGGCTCTATACTTTGTCATCCTATAAATGTTATAGGATCAAAATGATCATTGTACATACAAATCCAACTGCTACAATGCTCTCTTTGTGGATGTAGTATGCATCCTACTGTCAATTGTAAACGTGCCTAGCTATAACCGTACTGTACACCGATTATTATATAATTGCGATGGAGCTTACATCGTCAGGGTCCAAATGATGAAACGTGAAGGGCACAGATATGATTGCAGTGCTCATTAATCTATTGTCTGGCCTCAATGCATCGTGGGATAAGGGACATTTGGTCATACCATAGCTGCTATTGTATCTAATTCATCAGCCAACTCTCTAATCCAACTGCAGCTGTGCAGTGTTGGTAGATGTACTATTTAGCGAACACTGAAGTACAAATAACACTAGCCACAACCTTCCTATACAAAGGTTATTCTAGATTTGCATTGCAGTTTACGGCACCAGTGGGCAAAGTAATCAGACGTCTACGGTACTCTGATGACGGCTGCATTCTGTACCGTGTTGTCATTTGTTAATGTCTCCAGGGTTTATGGATCAGTATTTGGATATTCTATAATCTTTATAGAACAAAAATCAGCACTGAACAGGTTAATCCAACGGCAACAGTGTGCTATTGGTAGTTGTACTAAGCACCGCACTGTCATTTGTGACTATCGCCAGCCATAACCACTCTATGAATAGGTTATTCTATAAATGCTTTGCAATTTACGACATTAATGTGCAAAGTAAGCCAACTGCTATGGTACTGTGGTGGTGGCTATTCTCAGAACTTTGTTGTCAATCTTTAATATTTCGTAGGGTAGAGAATTAGTATATTATAATTCAAGAATTGCTATAGAATCTAAATCATCATTGGACAGATTAATCTAATGGCTACCTCGCACCCCTGGTAATCGTTCCGAGCACCGCAATGTCAATTGTAGGTATCCCAAGCCATTAACCTTCTATACATAAGTTAATCTATATTTGCTTTGCAATAAACGTCATCAGTGAAGAAAGTAGTTCAACGTCTACAGTACAGTGATGATGGCTGTAATTAGTACTGTGTTATCAATTGTTTATGTTTCGAGATTAAATAGATACGTTCGATGCCATTCTAGAATTGCTTTAAAATCTTGTTCATCAGTGAACAAATTATTACAACGGCTACACCGCTCTGCTGGTGGATATACTACGCAACGTACTAACTCTTGCTGGTATCAGCAGCCATTACCGTAGTATACATATTTGCTCCAGAATTGCTATGGGATTTACATCGTTAGTGGTAGAAGCAGTCCAACGGCTATAGTACCGTCATGATGGATGAATTCAGAACCATGTTGTAAATTGTTAATATCTCGAGCGGTAATGGATACGTCCTATGTGATACGTCCTAGAAGTGTCGCAGAATTTAAGTCATCACTGAATAGATGAGTCAAAGGGCTGCAGTGCCGTTTCGATTAAAGCACTCGGTACTGCAATGATATTAGTAAATGTCTGATCGAAAATCGCTCTGCACATAGATGATTCTATAATTGCTGATGAAATAAGACTATCTGCGAACATATTAATGCAACAGCTATGGTAATGTGCTGAGTACTTCCCGCAGTGCTGCATCTTCAGGTATCAATATCTCCTGCGATAATTAATCTCTCCACCGACCATTCTTGAGTTGGTGTAGATCTGCGAGGATCTGCAAATAGAATGACATAATGGGCTTCGTACTGATACATTGTTATGATCTGTGCTGCATTCTCAATTGTCAATGTCCGTAGCGAAGTTTTATCTGTCCAGTGGTAATACTAGAATAGCAATGAAACTTTAATGATATCATAATAGGTTGATATAATGGCTGCGGTGTTGTGTTGATGGCTATACTCAGTACTGCATTGCCATCTGTTAACATCTCCAGCTATAGTAGTTTACACTTTGTTCATTCAAGAATTGCTATAGAATTTAAATCATTAGAGAACAGAATAGTCCGACGAATACAATGCTCAGTTTGTGACTGTATTATGTTCCGTATTGTCAGCTGCTGATATCCCTGGCCGTAACTTTAACATACATTCCAGAGTTACTGTTGAATAATGACATAAGTGAACAAATTACTTGAACGGCTACAGTAATGTGATAATGGCAGTGTTCTGTACAGTTTTATCATTTGTTAATACGTCGAGCGTTAATCGATCTGGCTTCTGATATCCTAGATCTGCTGTTGGATTTAAATCATCATTGAACAGATTAATCCAACGCAGACAGTATCCTGTTAGTGGATGTACTGATTTCCGTAATGGCAATTGTATGTTTCTCGCGCAATAACTGGCCTATGCATTGGTTATTCTAGATTTGCATTGGCATCTTCTGTGAGGAGATTAATCCAGCAACAGCAGTGTTCTGTTGATGGATGTACCCAGAAGTGTATTGTCATATCACATTTTCTCCAGTGTCGCATGCTGTATCCATTAATCTCTCAATTTTTCCAAGGGAACGTAGATGAGCAGCGAACAGATTATTCCCGGGGTTACGCTATTGTGTAGATTTCCGTACTCAGTACTGTTCTGTCAATTGTTGACTTGTCGGGCTATAATGGATCTGTCTCTTGATATTCTAGGATTGCTATAGAATTTCGAACGTCAGTGAGCAAATTAATGCAGCGGCTTCACAACTGTGATAATGTCTGTACGCATTACTTTGTGATCAGACGTTATCGTGGCATGCGATAATGTATCTGTCCCTCGTCACTCTATGATTGTTGCGGAATTTAAATCATAAGCCAATCGATTTATCCACTGGCTATATCGCTGTCTCGACGGCTACACTCTGCACTCTATTGTATTTTGTCAGTATATCTGGGAATATTTTGTCCAGCCATTTGTCATTCCGGAATTTCCGTGGAACTTAGATATTCAGTGATTAGATTAATGCAATGGATAGAAATGTGCAAACCATTACCCCAAGAACTGCATTATCAGTTGTTGATGTCTGAAGCGGTTATTGATCTATCCATTAATCATTCTGGAGTTGCTATAAAATTGAAGCCATCAGTGAATGGGCTAATCTAATGCCTGTAGTACCATGTTGATGACCGTAAGCAGTACTATATGGTCTTGCAATTATTATCTCCAGTAGTAGTATATCCATTTTCTAATCATTCCTTGTTGCTATGTGGTGCAGCTGAACAGTGGATAGATTAGCCCAGCGGCTATAGAACAGTATAGATGACTAACCTTAATTATGTATTTTAAATTGCTATCATGGGCTATATTTGATACGTCTTTTGTCATTCTGGAACTGCAATACAATGTAAATCATCAGTGAACAGGTTATTCCAATGGCAACATTTCTGCCTTGATGGCTACACTCAGTACCCTGTTGTCGGTTGAAAATGTCTCTGGTGATAATTGATATATCCATTGACAATTCTCGAACCTCTGTAAAAAGTAGATGATCTGTGAATAGATTTATCCAATGGATATAGCACAATCTAGACGACTATACACAGTACTGCGTTATCAATTGTGTATATATGAAGCGATAATTGATGTATGCACTGATCATTAGAGAATTACTATGCAGCCTAAGTCATCAGAGATTAGACTAATACGCTGGTTACATAATTGTGTAAGCGGCTACACCCAGTACCGTGTTGCCATTTATCAATGTCTCCAGCGACAATTTGTCTATCCGCTGATTATTCTCGAATCGCTTTGGAAGTGTGGCGATCAGCATAGGTATCGCATCAATGGCTGTAGTACTGCGATGATTTCCATACTCAGCAAGCTGCTGTCAATTGCATGTAACTCTGTCAATAATTGATGCATCCATTGATTACTGCTGAGTTGCTATAAAATATGAGTGGTCCGTCTGTAGATTAAACCAATTTTTATTGAATTGCTTATAGGCCTATGCTCATTACATTACAGTTAGCTTTTGATGTCTCATGCCATAGCTTACCTATCTATTGCTCACTTGGTGATTGCAATAGAACATACATGATGAGTGAATAGTTTAACACATAGGATATAGTATTGTGTGGATGTGCATAGGGTTCTGTAGATGGCTATTCAGGTTTCAGTATTGTCATTTCTTGACATCTATGACGACAATTATTATTTACATTGATCATCCTTGAATTGTTAGGGAAAGTGAGTGTTCGGCTTAAAGATGGATAAAATGACTATAGATCCGTTAAGATGTGAATACTCAAATCTGCTTAGTAGGTTGTTAGTGTCTCTAGCGATAATTGACCTATCCATTGACCATCCTAGGGTTGCTGTAGAACTTACGGCGGATACGTTACACCAATTACTATAGTAATAAATGCATGGCTGTACACAGTACTTTACCTTCAATTGTTACTTCCTCTAGCTATAATGCATCTATCCACTGAAAATTCTAGATTTGTTGCAGGAATAAAATGATCAGTATATAGATTTACTCAATGGACCTAGTACTGTATGGGTGGCAGATCTCTGCATGGTATTGCCAATCGATGATATCTCTAGAGATAATCGATGTATCCTTTGATCATTCTGGTAATGTTACAGAATTTGCATGATCAATGAATAGATTAATACATTGGCTATAATGCAGGATAGGTAGCTATACTCAGCACTGTACTGCCAATCGTCAATATCTCCTGCGATAATTGATCCACACATTGTTCATTCTGGAATTGCCACTGAACGCTTATGGTCATTCAATAGCTTATGCGAATGGGTATAGTACTTCGATCGTGGCTATACTCTGCACTGTATTTGAAATTGGTATAAATAATATATCTATTCATTCGCCGCTATCGAATTGCCTTAGAATTTGTGTGGTCATTGAAAAGATTCATTCAATGGCTGCGATACTGTAATTGTGACGGTAGTCAGCAAGGTACGGTCAATCGTTAATATCTGTAGCGATAATTGATCTATCTATGGATTATTCATTAATTGCTGCGAAATATACATTATAAGCGAATACTTCACGCCATTTTATGCCATTAAATACAGGACTATGCTGTTGGTTATACTCGGTACTGTATTTTCAACTGTTAGCACCTCAACCGATAATATATGTATCCATTGGTCATTTCAAAATTGCTATATGGAAATAGGATGTTCACTAAATAGGTTGACACAGTGGATGCTGTATTGTGCTAAAGGCTGTACTCAGTACTTTGTAACTCATTGTTAATATTTCAAGCGATAATTCACCTCTCCCTTCTTCTATCGACAATTCATATAAAAACTACGTGATAAGTGAATAGATTAATGCAATGGATACAGTAGTGTGTAGGTGGCTATAATTCGTAGTGTATTGTTGACTGCTGCTTTCTCTAGACATTATTTCTCCACACATTTATGATCATAGGATGGCTACGGCATGAAAATTGTTCGTGAATACATTCATGCTATGTCCATAATACACTGTAGAAGGCTATACTCAGTACTGTTTTCTTGAATGTCATTTTATCTGGACATAAATGAACCACACATTAATTAATCTATAACACCCATAGAGCGTACGTGAAGAGCGGGTAGATTAATGAAATAGTTATGGCACAGCGTGGACGCATATACTCTGTACTGCAGCGTCATTTCCCTATATCACCAGCGATAATTGACTGATCCGTCTGCCATTCCAGTACTGCTATAGAATTTAATGGGCAGTGAATAGATCAATCCTATTGCTACCGTGCATCATTGATTGTTGTGCCCAGTACTTTATTGTTAACTGCTAATATCTCCACCGTTAATTGATCTACCCGTTGATGATGCTAGGATTCCCATTGAACCTACGTGATCAGCGAATATATTAATCCTCTGGGTATGATACAGTGTAGATGGCTATAGTCTGTAGTGTTCTCTTCACTGTTAATGTCCCTAGAGGTAACTGAACGATCAATTGGTAACTGTTGAATTGGCGTGGAATTTACATGATACCAGATAAAATTTTTCCAATGACTGTAGTACTGTGTATATGGCAACACAAGGTGCTGCATTATCTATTGCTAATGTTTGAGGCGAAAATTGATACCTCCATTGGTCAATGAAGAATTGCTTCAGAACAGACAGTATCCCTGAATAGATTAATGCAATGGATATGAAACTGTGTATCTGGCTATAACCTGTATTGTTAATTGTTGCTATCTCTAGAGATGATTGATCCATCCATTGATAATTCTCGAGATACTGTGGGATTTAAATGATGACTGAATTGATTAATACAATGGCTACTGTTCTGCGCTGATCTCAATGCTCTGTGCTTAACTGTTAATTCTAGTATCTCTAGCGAAAATTGATCTATCTACTAGAAATGTTAGAATTGCTATAGAATACACATGATAAACGAATTAATTAATAAAATGGACATAGTACTGCGTGGATGGTGATTCTAATTTCGGTATTATTATTTATTACTCTCCCTAGCGATAATTAACATATACATTGATGATTCTTGAGTTGCTGTAGCATTAAATAATCGGTGAATCTATAATTGCAGTGGCTATATATCATTGTCGCTGGCTGTACCTTATACTGTAAAGTTTATTGACAATATCCCAAGAGATAAATGACAAATTCATTTAGCATTCTAGGATTGCTCTGTAACTTATGTGTTCCGTTAGTAGATTAATGCAGAGGCTACAGTACTGCGTACATTGCTATAGAAAGTGCTGTATTATGAATTGCTGATATTTCAAGCAGAAATTCATATATCTACTGATAAATATGGAATTACTGTCGAATTAGCATGAAGCGCTTGCGTTAGTACTTCGTAGATGACTATATTCCCCTGAAGATGCAACACTCAGGACTTTATCGTCAACTGTCAAGATCGCATGCGATAACTGATCTAGTGATTTGTCATTCTAGAAATGCTATGGTATTTAAATGATCAGGCAGTGGATGAATTCATTGGCTGTACTACTGCGTAGGTGGATATACACAGCTCGGTATTGTTGGTTGCTTACATCACTAGCGGTGTTTGAAGTATCCATTTATCATTATGTAACTGCCATAAAATTTTGATTACCAATGAAAGGACTGCTTCATTGCCTATAGTAATGTGTCAATGGTTAAACTGAGCACTGTAATTTCAATTGCCGATTTATCAAGCGACAATACATCTATCTACCTATCAATGAATGATTGCTATAGAATTGACAATATCAGTCTACAAGTTAATGCTATGGATATAGTACTACTTAGATGGCTATGCCCTCTGCAGTTTTCATAACTGTTAATGTCCCTATAGGTAATTGATCCATCCATTAATAATTCTCGAATTGCTGTGGAATTTAGGTATTAACTGAATAAATATATTCAATGGTGTTATTACTGCGTTGTTGCCTATATATCCGCTAAGGTAGCAGTACGCAATACTGTGTTCTCGAATTTGAATGTCTGCAGCGACAATTGATGAAGCCATCAATAATACTTGAATTGCTATGAAAGGTAAATGGTCAGTGAATAAATTGATGCAATGGATACAGTACGGCGTATGCGGCTCTACAGGGCACTGTTTTGTTGAATATTGTTTTCTATAGCAATAATTGATCCATCCATTAATCATTCCAAAAATTGCTTTAGAATTAGCATTATCTATGTGTACATTGGTGAAATGTCTTTAGTACTGTGTAGATACATATCCTGAGTAATGTACTGTTCAATGCCAAAATCTCTAACGATAATTGGCCTATCCTATAATCCACCTATCACTGATATAGAATACAGATGCTCAGTGTATACATTAAACCTATGGCTAGAGTACTTTGTAGGTGACCACACCCTGTTCTGTAGTGTCAATTCTAATATCACCAACAACGATGGATCTATCCATTGGTCATTCGAGAACTGCCATAGTATTTAAGTGATCAGTTATTAAACTATTCCAATGGCTATATTGCTCTTATGAGGGTTATACTTATTAGTGTACTGTCATTTTGCATCATGTCAAGGGATGATTGTTATGCTCATTGATATTTCTAGAAATTCTGTGGAATAAGGGTCATATCTGCATAGATTAACACAAGGGCTTTAGTGTCCTGTAGCCGGCTTTACTCATGACCATTCTGGAACTGCTATGGAATTCAAATGATCAGTAAATAGATTAATGCGATAGCTATGGTACCGTGAAGATGGCTATACTCAGTACCGTATAGTCAGTTGTCAACTTCCTGGCGTTAGTTGATGTATCCGATGGTTCTTCTGGGATTGTTATAGTGTAGAGATGATTAGTGAGTGGGATAGTAGTATGGCAATAGTACTGTGTTGATGGCTGTACACAGAACTATACTGTCCATTGTTGATGTCCCTTGCGATAACTGTGTAGGGATGATTAGTGAATGGGATAATAGTATGGCAATAGGACTGTGTTGATGGCTGTACACAAAACTATACTGTCCATTGTTGATGTCCCTTGCGATAACTGATCTATCCATTTAACATTCTAAAATTGCTGTCTAATTTATGTGTTCTGTAAGCAGATTAATCAGGTGACACTTACAGTGCTTAGACGGTTATACTTAGTACGGGATTGTCGACTGTCGATTTCTATATATATGATTCATCTAATCATTGATTATTGTAGAATAGCTATAGAATTCAGATTTTCAGCTGGTAGATTAGTCGAATTGGAATGGCACAGAGAAGGTCCCTATACTCAGTACCGTATTGCCGCTTGATAATATCTATAGCGATATTTGAAATATCCACTGGTCATTCTATAACAGCTGTGATAGTTATACCACCATTGAGTAGATATATACAATGGCTACAGGGACGTGTAGGTTTCTACACTGAGTAACCTACTCTTAATCGTTTACTTCTATGCCGATGATTTATCTGGCAATTGAGCGTTCAGTGACTTATTACATAATTTAGACGCTCATTGACTGGAATACTCAAATGATAATAGTAGGGCATTGTCGGCCACGCTCAGCATTTCATCTTCAGTTGTTAATATCTCTGGCGATAATTGATCCATCCTTTGAAAATTCTTGAATTGCTATGGAATTTAGAAGTTCGGAGTGTAGTTTAATAAAATGGCTATATAATCTTGTGGGCAGATATACCCAATTCTGTATTGCCAATTGTTGATGTCTCTGGAGATAATTGATTTAACCATTCGACATTCCATCGCCTTCGCGGAACTTGGATGACCAGTAAGTAGATTGTAACGATGCAAGCGATACTGTGCTGATGATTGAAGCCAGTACTATATTCTCAATTGCTAATATCTCTAGCCGTAATTGATTTATCCTTTGATCATTCTGGAATTGCTATAGTAATTAATGATCAGTGTATAGGCTAATCCAATGACGACAAAGATATTAATTTGTATTTAGCGCCTACGTAAACTCGGCTGCGCTTTGCTGCAATTTGTTGTACACACTATTGCTCCTCTCTGGATATGTTTAGGAAGGTAGAGTTTATAAGGTTAGGTCTGGTTAGGGTAAGACATGATTATGCCTCATTCGCTGCGATACGGTTGTTTTCGTCGCCCTACTATGAACTTCCGCCTTCTGCTGCGCTGCGTTTTGCGCGGATATGCTCAATTGTGGTAAGGTTAGGATGTGCAAACCTGGACAATGTTAGGACAGGTATCGGTATTATGCACTGACACCAGTGATATTCGGCTCATAATCTGCCGCGCTATGCTCTACAGTCCTCAACTGCATCATGCCGTGCTCAACTATGGATGGGCTAGGTTAGGCTGGCATGGATGTGGAATCTGTGTAATTCGCCTGTATTCTCTGGCATTTGGCGTATTACAGTGCTGTCCTGATTGCTGTGTCGTTTTCCTGCGTTCTGCTGATCCCAGCTGTAGTTAGGTTAGGGAAGGTAGTGTACGTGGGGTTCGGGTATGGCATGCTTGGACTGGCTAGACCAGGATATGTTGCGAATCTGTATTTTCCGCTGCCCCTCGATGGATTCTGCGCTTCACTGGGGCCTGCTACGCTCTTCAACGCTCTGCCTTGCACTGCTACCGTTAATCCTTAATCGGTAGAATAAGTTTGGGTAGGTTATGCTGGTTTAGGTTAGGGATACGAGGTTTACGTTTACGTCTGGTTAGGATTGGTTAGGCCAGCAAGCTGCATTATCAGCTGATATCCTGTGGAGTTCTGCGCTTTACTACGCAATTTCGAACTCTGATAAGCCGTGTTGTGATCTGCTGCGCTTTCATGCGCTCTGCTTTGATCCGCTTTGTTTGGGATGGATGGGGATGGAGATGTAAGGTTTGGTTAGATATGGATGTATTGGCTGTGGTTATGTAATGTAAGGTTAGGAAGTCACTATATTAGGTGCATTTCGGTGGTGTCATAAACAGAAGTGTGCTCTGCTGTATCCCATACGTGTAGCGCTGCTGTTTGCATCGGTGCTGCTCAAAGAAGTGCTAGTCTATTTTAATCGATGATGTTCTGCGCTATACCATACTCTGCTGTCCTCAGCTGTGAATGTCTGCGCTCAGCTGCGCTTTCCTGCGCTCTGCTGTGCCCTGATGTGGTTAGCATTATTTACGCCAGTTAGGGAATCTATGCTGTTCGCAGATGTTCATTGGTATTCGTTTGATCACAGGACTCAGTCATTCTCTCCTGCGCCCATGTTCGCCCTTCTGCGACCTGC